>NC_086449.1:74612565-74792565 GCF_028390025.1 Pseudophryne corroboree | reverse complement strand
TATTACACCTGTAACATCTTATTACAGTACCCCAGCTCCTGAGTGTCTTATTACCCCTGTAACATCTTATTACAGTAACCGAGCTCCTGAGTGTCTTATTACCCCTGTAACATCTTATTACAGTAACCCAGCTCCTGAGTGCCTTATTACCCCTGTAACATCTTATTACAGTAACCCAGCTCCTGAGTGCCTTATTACCCCTGTAACATCTTATTACAGTAACCCAGTTCCTGAGTGTCCTATTACCCCTGTAACATCTTTTTACAGTACCCCAGCTCCTGCGTGTCTAATAACCCCTGTATCATCTTATTACAGTAACCCAGCTCCTGAGTGTCTTATTACCCCTGTAACATCTTATTACAGTAACCCAGCTCCTGAGTGTCTTATTACGCCTGTAACATCTTATTACAGTAACCCAGCTCCTGAGTGTCCTATTACCCCTGTAACATTTTATTACAGTAACCCAGATCCTGAGTGTTTTATTACACCTGTAACATCTTATTACAGTACCCCAGCTCCTGAGTGTCTTATTACCCCTGTAACATCTTATTACAGTAACCCAGCTCCTGAGTGTCTTATTACCCCTGTAACATCTTATTACAGTAACCCAGCTCCTGAGTGCCTTATTACCCCTGTAACATCTTATTACAGTAACCCACCTCCTGAGTGCCTTATTCCCCCTGTAACATCTTATTACAGTACCCCAGCTCCTGAGTGTCCTATTACCCCTGTAACATCTTATTACAGTACCCCAGCTCCTGAGTGTCTTATTACTCCTGTAACATCTTATTACAGTAACCCAGCTCCTGAGTGTCTTATTACCCCTGTAACATCTTATTACAGTAACCCAGCTCCTGAGTGTCCTATTACCCCTGTAACATCTTATTACAGTAACCCAGCTCCTGTGTCTTATTACCTCTGTAACATCTTATTACAGTACCCCAGCTCCTGAGTGTCTTATTACTCCTGTAACATCTTATTACAGTAACCCAGCTCCTGAGTGTCTTATTATTACCCCTGTAACATCTTATTACAGTAACCCAGCTCCTGAGTGCCTTATTACGCCTGTGACATCTTATTACAGTAACCCAGCTCCTGAGTGCCTTATTACCCCTGTAACATCTTACTACAGTAACCAAGCTCCTGAGTGCCTTATTACCCCTGTAACATCTTATTACAGTAACCAAGCTCCTGAGTGCCTTATTACCCCTGTAACATTTTATTACAGTAACCCAGCTCCTGAGTGCCTTATTACACCTGTAACATCTTATTACAGTAACCCAGCTCCTGAGTGTCTTATTACCCCTGTAACATCTTATTACAGTAACCCAGCTCCTGAGTGTCTTATTACGCCTGTAACATCTTATTACAGTAACCCAGATCCTGAGTGTCTTATTCCCCCTCTAACACCTTATTACAGTAACCCAGCTCCTGAGTGCCTTATTCCCCCTGTAACATCTTATTACAGTACTTCAGCTCCTGAGTGTCTTATTACACCTGTAACATCTTATTACAGTACCCCAGCTCCTGAGTGCCTTATTACCCCTGTAACATCTTATTACAGTAACCCACCTCCTGAGTGCCTTATTCCCCCTGTAACATCTTATTACAGTACCCCAGCTCCTGAGTGTCCTATTACCCCTGTAACATCTTATTACAGTACCCCAGCTCCTGAGTGTCTAATAACCCCTGTATCATCTTATTACAGTACCCCAGCTCCTGAGTGTCTTATTACCCCTGTAACATTTTATTACAGTAACCCAGCTCCTGAGTGCCTTATTCCCCCTGTAACATTTTATTACAGTAACCCAGCTCCTGAGTGTCTTATTCCCCCTGTAACATCTTATTACAGTAACCCAGATCCTGAGTGTTTTATTACACCTGTAACATCTTATTACAGTACCCCAGCTCCTGAGTGTCTTATTACCCCTGTAACATCTTATTACAGTAACCCAGCTCCTGAGTGTCTTATTACCCCTGTAACATCTTATTACAGTAACCCAGCTCCTGAGTGCCTTATTCCCCCTGTAACATCTTATTACAGTACCCCAGCTCCTGAGTGTCCTATTACCCCTGTAACATCTTATTACAGTACCCCAGCTCCTGAGTGTCTAATAACCCCTGTATCATCTTATTACAGTACCCCAGCTCCTGAGTGTCTTATTACCCCTGTAACATTTTATTACAGTAACCCAGCTCCTGAGTGCCTTATTCCCCCTGTAACATTTTATTACAGTAACCCAGCTCCTGAGTGTCTTATTCCCCCTGTAACATTTTATTACAGTAACCCAGATCCTGAGTGTTTTATTACACCTGTAACATCTTATTACAGTAACCCAGATCCTGAGTGTCTTATTCCCCCTCTAACACCTTATTACAGTAACCCAGCTCCTGAGTGCCTTATTCCCCCTGTAACATCTTATTACAGTACCCCAGCTCCTGAGTGTCTTATTACACCTGTAACATCTTATTACAGTACCCCAGCTCCTGAGTGTCTTATTACCCCTGTAACATCTTATTACAGTAACCCAGCTCCTGAGTGCCTTATTACCCCATGTACCATCTTATTACAGTAACCCAGCTCCTGAGTGTCTTATTACCCCTGTAACATCTTATTACAGTAACTCAGCTCCTGAGTGCCTTATTACTCCTGTAACACCTTATTACAGTAACCCAGCTCCTGAGTGTCTTATTACCCATGTAACATCTTATTACAGTAACCCAGCTCCTGAGTGTCTTATTACCCCTGTAACATCTTATTACAGTAACCCAGCTCCTGAGTGTCTTATTACCCCTGTAACATCTTATTACAGTAACCCAGCTCCTGAGTGCCTTATTACACCTGTAACATCTTATTACAGTAACCCAGCTCCTGAGTGTCTTATTACCCCTGTAACATCTTATTACAGTAACCCAGCTCCTGAGTGTCTTATTACGCCTGTAACATCTTATTACAGTAACCCAGATCCTGAGTGTCTTATTCCCCCTCTAACACCTTATTACAGTAACCCAGCTCCTGAGTGCCTTATTCCCCCTGTAACATCTTATTACAGTACCCCAGCTCCTGAGTGTCTTATTACACCTGTAACATCTTATTACAGTACCCAAGCTCCTGAGTGTCTTATTACCCCTGTAACATCTTATTACAGTAACCCTGCTCCTGAGTGCCTTATTACCCCATGTACCATCTTATTACAGTAACCCAGCTCCTGAGTGTCTTATTACCCCTGTAACATCTTATTACAGTAACCCAGCTCCTGAGTGCCTTATTACTCCTGTAACACCTTATTACAGTAACCCAGCTCCTGAATGTCTTATTACCCCTGTAACATCTTATTACAATAACCCAGCTCCTGAGTGTCTTATTAGCCCTGTAACATTTTATTACAGTAACCCAGATCCTGAGTGTCTTATTACCCCTGTAACACCTTATTACAGTAACCCAACTCCTGAGTGTCGTATTACCCCAGTAACATCTTTTTACACTAACCCAGCTCCTCAGTGTCTTATTACCCCAGTAACACCATATCACAGTAGCTCAGCTTCTGAGTGTCTTATTACCCCTGTAATACCTAATTACAGTAACCCAGCTCCTGAGTGTCTTATTACTCTTTTATATCTTATTACAGTAACCCAGCTCCTGAGTGTCTTATTACCCCAGCAACATCTTATTACAGTAACCCAGCTCCTGAATGTCTTATTACCCCTGTAACATCTTATTACAGTAACCCGGCTCCTGAGTGTCTTATTACTCTTGTATATCTTATTACAGTAACCCAGCTCCTGAGTGTCTTATTACCCATGTAACATCTTATTACAGTAACCCAGCTCCTGAGTGTCTTATTACTCTTGTATATCTTATTACAGTAACCCAGCTCCTGAGTGTCTTATTACTCTTGTATATCTTATTACAGTAACACAGCTCCTGAGTATCTTATTACTCTTGTATATCTTATTACAGTAACAGAGCTCATGAGTGGTTATTACAGTAACGCAACTCCTAGGTATTCCGTTCCTAAGAGTATATTTTGATTACAGTAACTTATGTATTAATACTTTGTTAATACTAAACTCACTGTCAAAGTAGCTGGTATCATCCTCAGCCTCCAGATGTGGGATGAATTCCGCCTTCTGTCTAAGTAACCCATTCCAGTCCAAATCTGTGAAAAAATTGTGAGCTTTCACCTCAATAGCGCCCCCTAGGAGAGACAGGATAAGAAGACAAAAGAGTGAAGAAAACAAACAGTTGAAGTACACATTAACACTGCAATCTATTACAATCACATGGCTGATATACATGATAATATCAGTGACGTGCGGTGAGGTCAGGGGCTGGGGAGGCACTGCAGCTAAACACCCCCCCACCCCCACCCCCCCGGAAAAAAAGAGGTGCAGTCCCCCCACACCGCTAAAACCAGTACCAGGCAGAACTAGCCAGGAGGGATAATGCCATAGCAGGGGAGACACTCAGTGTGAGGTCCCCCTGCCATGCCATTAAACCCCCCCCCCCCCCCCCCAAAACCAGTCAGCCCAGGGCTGGAATTCCTCGGAAAGTGGGGCCCCAAAAAAATCAAAATGGGGTCCCCCCCTCCCGAGCAACAACCGGCACTGGGCTGATAGCCCAGTGCTATGCCCCGCACCCCTGGTGGCGGTGGGTGCGGGGTTCATTGCATGCTAATACTGTTCTTTACAGGTGGCCTACAGGTCTCAGCAAGCCTGCCCCAGCATGCTGGCACTTGGAGAACCACAAGTGCCAGCATGCCCGGACATAAATGGCCCACTGGCACCTGTAGTCCACCTGCAAAGAATAGTAATATTGTTCTTTACAGGTGGCCTACAGGTCCCAGCAAGCCTGCCCCAGCATGCTGGCACTTGGAGAACCACAAGTGCCAGCATGCCCGGACATAAAGGGCCCGCTGGCACCTGTAGTCCACCTGTAAAGAAAATATAAAAAAAAAACACTACACGTTCTTTAAAAAAACCTTTATTAAACTGGGTCTTCACCTGGGGGCGGCGGCCTTTAAGCTTTTTTGCATGGCCGCCGCCTTCCCAGGGCTTCCGGTGTTTTCACCTGGGGGGCGCCACCTCCCCATGGCTTCTGGCGTCTTCCGCCGGCGTCTTCACCTGGGAGGCGGTGGCCTTTCAGCTCTTTTGCATGGCCGCCGCCTTCCCAGGACTTCCAGCGTCTTCACCTGGTGGGCGGCGGCTGCTAAGATCTTTTGCATAGCCGCCGCCCATCCAGGACTTCCACGGCGTCTTCGGTCTTCAGGAGCTCTTCTCTGCTCCTCCTCCGCCGTCGGACTGACAGCCGCTGCCTCGCGCTGACTTATATAAGTCAGCGGGAGGTGGGCGGGGCGATGACGCGGCGAGCCATGATTGAATTTGAAAAATGACGCTGAGGCACCATTTTTGAAATGGGTACCGCTTCCACTGCCAAACTCTGCACAATGGCCCTGAATGCCGCGTCCCACCGCCGCTACCGCCGCCCGCATCTCTGCCACCAGCACCTCCGCAGCCCGGCCCGCCGCATCCCGCACCTCCGCCGCCACCGACGCCCACACAGTGATTGACAGCGGATCCAGTGACGGATCCGCTGGCCAATCACTGTGGCCTCACTCACAGGGGCGTGCTTTCATAGGTTGAAAGCATGTCACTGTATGAAAGTGGCACCTCTAATGGTGCCGCTTTCCCATGTTATTTCAATGGGCTTTTCCTGCCCATTGCTAGGCCCCGCCCGCGCCCGCCCCCCGCTCCCATATCTTTTCCCAATCACTAAGGGAGGCACCACGTCGGTGCCTCCCAAACTAATTATTCACACTTTAATGATAAGTAAAATAATAAAGAAGATACTTATGTGTCATAAGTATCTTCTTTGTATTATTTTACTCATTAATGACTGCCTCCCCTGCACGTCCCTGGATAATATTATAATTTTATTACACTACACTACATCCCTAATATGACCCGACCACTGGGCATAACCGTAATACAATTCTATTGCACTCTATAAAGACATAGGACACTACACCTCCTAATGACCCGACTACTGGACATGCCTAAAATAAAATTCTAAGACACCCTATATATACATAGGATCTACACCCCCAACATGGCCTGACCAATGGGCATGACCATAATACATCTAATACACCCTATAACGATATAGGACACTACACCCCCAACATGACCGGACCACTGGGCGTGACCATAATACAATTCTACTACACTGTATGACCATAATATACAGTATCTACTACACTATATACAGACATAGCACACTATACCCCCAACATGACATGACCACTGGATATGACCATAATACATCTATTACACCCTATATAGACATAGGACACTACACCCCCAACATGACATGACCACTGGGCATGACCATAATACATCTATTACACCCTATACAGACATAGAACACTACACCCTCAACATGGCATGACCACTGGGCATGACCATAATACATCTACTACACTATATACAGACATAGGATACTCCACCCCCAACATGACCGGACCACTGGGCGTGACCATAATACAATTCTACTACACTCTATAGACATAGGACACTACCGACAGCATGGTCTACATAATACATCTATTACAAATTATACAGACATACTGTAGGACACTACACCCCCCACATGACCTGACTACTGGGCATGACCATAATATACAGTATCTACTACACTATGGCCCTCATTCCGAGTCGTTCGCTCGGTAAATTTCTTCGCATCGCAGTGATTTTCCGCTTAGTGCGCATGCGCAATATCCGAACTGCGACTGCGCCAAGTAATTTTGCTATGAAGATAGTATTTTTACTTACGGCTTTTTCTTCGCTCCGGCGATCGTAGTGTGATTGACAGGAAATGGGTGTTACTGGGCGGAAACAGGCCGTTTTAAGGGCGTGTGGGAAAAAACGCTACCGTTTCCGGAAAAAACGTGGGAGTGGCTGGAGAAACGGAGGAGTGTCTGGGCGAACGCTGGGTGTGTTTATGACGTCAAACCAGGAACGACAAGCACTGAACTGATCGCAGATGCCGAGTAAGTCTGAAGCTACTCTGAAACTGCTAAGTAGTTTGTAATCGCAATATTGCGAATACATCGTTCGCAATTTTAAGAAGCTAAGATTCACTCCCAGTAGGCGGCGGCTTAGCGTGTGTAACTCTGCTAAAATCGCCTTGCGAGCGAACAACTCGGAATGAGGGCCTATATACAGACATAGCACACTATACCCCCAACATGACATGACCACTGGATATGACCATAATACATCTACTACACTATATACAGACATAGGACACTACACCCCCAACATGGCCTACATAATACATCTATTACAAAGTATACAGACATAGGACACTACTCTCCTAACATGGCCTGACCGCTGGACATTACCACCCAACCAGCTCCTAACTGCCACGTTACAGGCTGTGTTTGAAAAATGACAGTTAGGAGCCGATTGGCTGGTACTTTATCACCATGCAATTTATCACTCTCCAAGGTTTGATAAATCTGGGTCTTTTGTCTCATATGTATAGTATTACATTCATTATACTGTAAATATTACTATTTATTACACATTTCTGTGCTCTGACAGTGTGCGTTGTACGGTTTATTGTGTGTATAAGGTGTGTAAATATCTTAGAAATGTGACACATCCATGGAACACAGCTGACCATCAGCAGTAGTGGTGCAGTAAGTAAAGAATACATGTATTAGGAAATATTTCTGAAAGTTTTTTGTGGGGCTGTTGTTAATGGGTGTGGTATGTAAGGTAAACAGTAAGTAGGTCGATAGTGTTTGGGTCGACCACTATTGGTCGTCAGTAAGTAGGTCGACAGGGATGCTCGGTCGACAGGGTCTTTAGGTTAACATGTTCTAGGTCAGAGGTTCTCAAACTCGGTCCTCAGGACCCCACACGGTGCATGTTTTGCAGGTCTCCTCACAGAATCACAAGTGAAATAATTAGCTCCACCTGTGGACCTTTTAAAATGTGTCAGTGAGTAATTAATACACCTGTGGACCTGCTGGGTTACCTGCAAAACATGCACTGTGTGTGCCCCTGAGGACCGAGTTTGAGAACCTCTGTTCTAGGTCGACAGCTCAAAAGGTCGACATGCATTTTTTATGTTTTTTTGGTGTTGTTTTCTCAGTACAGTGACCGGGAATCCCAATTAGTGTACCGTGTCCCCTCGCATGGCAAGGCAGGTTACTGTTCCCTATTGTAGTGCACGTGGATTGTAAAGTATGAAAAAGAAAGAAAAAAAAAGTGAAAAACTCATGTCGACCTTTTGACCTGTCGACCTAGAACATGTCAAGCTAAAGGCCCTGCCGACCTAGAAACCCTGTCGACCAATAGTGGTCGACCAAAACATTGTCGACCTACTTACTGTCGACCTAAAAACCGGATCCCATTGTTAATATAGGATGATACTCTTATTACCGGGTGTCATCTCATTATGAAAGCGGCCCTGGTATTTCTCACCTGTCCCCAGTCGGAGTAAGGGGTCTGTCTGCAGGAGGCTGGAGATGAGATACTGGGCATCTGCTGGTAGTGCTTCCTCACCCTCAGGCCAGACAATGTCATCTGAAAGAGAGTAGATAGAGGCAAGTGGGAAACAGTATCTGGAGGCGGGGCCTGGGACTAGAAACAGTCCCGTCATACACACAGCTCTAGCCAGAGCTGCCAGATCGGCAGTGCCAGCCTCTAACATGGGCAGGAAGTGAATGGGGACAAAACAAAAGACACGCCAGTTGTACGCAGAGTAGGAGGAAGACCATGTATGGTGAATGCAAAGAGGCAGAGGGATGAAGAGGTGATATAAACATCATTATTACACAGGAAGACGGGAGGGGGGGGGGGGGGAGACATATACCAGGCTGAGCCACCTCTTATACTCACCACTGATCACCTGACCAAACAGCTCTTCCGGGGTGTCCCCAAAGAATGGGACACAGCCCACCAGGAACTCGTACAAGATAATGCCCATTGCCCACCAGTCCACCGGCTTTCCGTACCCCTGCCGCAGGATGACCTCTGGAGCGATATACTCGGGGGTTCCACACACCTGCCAAAGTCAGACAAGAACCAAGATTAGGTCCCTCCCTATAAGGATCACACAAGATAAGTGACACAGCTATGTGACATAGGATATGTCCCTCCCACCACAGGGTGACACAGGCAGGAGGGAACTGTGTAACATGGGGTCTGTCCCTCCCACTACAGGGTGACACAGGCAAGAGGGAGCTATGTGACGTGGGGTCTGTCCCTCCCACCACAGGGTGACACAGGCAGGAGGGAGCTATGTGACGTGGGATTTGTCCCTCCCACCACAGGGTGACACAGACAGGCGGGAGCTATGTGACATGGGGTCTGTCCCTCCCACCAAAGGGTGACACATACAGGAGGAAACTATGTCTCATGGGGTCTGTCCCTCCCACCACAGGGTGACACAGGCAGGAGGGAGCTTTGTGACATGGGGTCTGTCCCTCACACCACAGGGTGACACATACAGGAGGGAGCTATGTGACATGGGGTCTGTCCCTCCCACCACAGGGTGACACAGACAGGAGGGGACTAGGAGACGTGGGGTCTGTCCCTCCCACCACAGGGTGATACAGACAGACGGGAGCTATGTGACATGGAGTCTGTCCCTCCCACCAAAGGGTGACACATACAGGAGGGAGCTATGTTTCATGGGGTCTGACCCTCCCACCACAGGGTGACACAGGCAGGAGGGAGCTTTGTGACATGGGGTCTGTCCCTCCCACCACAGGGTGACACAGGCAGGAGGGAGCTATGTGACATGGGATTTCCTGTCACCTGTTTATCCAGGAACTCTCTGGCCTCACTTTCGATGTGCCCTTCGTATAAATTAGTGGTAAGATTCATAAGCCCCATTTTGGACAGGCCAAAATCAGTCAGCTTGACGTGACCCATTGAAGTAATTAGTAGACTGAGCAGAGATAAGAAGAAGAAGTGGGGAGAATAGGGAAGGAAATAAAACATCATGAGTAAAGTGAGTGAAGAGAGAGAACACACGTCTATACATGTACAGTACATAGTATAAGCACCGACTGCTCCTTACTTGTCCGGTTTCAGGTCACGGTGCACAATCCCATAGTTATGCAGGTACTCCAGAGCTAGGACCGTCTCAGCAAAATATAACCGTGCCATCTCCAGGGGGAGAGCACCAATGTGCTTTAGAAGAGTGGCACAGTCTCCCCCTGCCAGGGACAGAACAGGTAAAGGGAAGAGGGTGAGTGGACACAGAGACAGGTAAATGGTATACATAGGCAAAAATCATAGGAACAGATTCATCACACCTGTTTTAGAGGTATTTGCTCAGAAAAGGAGTTGCCTATAGCAACCAGATTATGACTTTTGGTTTTCTAGCTCAGTTTAGAAAATGGTTACTATGGGGTACAGCCTTCATATTTACCTATGGAACAATTTTCCTAAATGCCCCACCCATAATCTTCATGGCAATGAAGGACCCAAACGGTCATCCGAGATAGTTAATGGTTGATTCTCAGAACTGATTTGAGTTTATTCCTATTACAGACATCTCGGTCTATTCAAGGTATCCTACAGTACATAAAAGCTTTGTGTTTAGAAATCTTTCTTGGCTTCCATGGTCTCCTCGAGATCCTCCAGGAGGTGAGGCCACCAGAACTACATGCAATACTATGAGGCAAGTCGTCTAACTGAAGGTCTACAAAGTCCTCTGCTACCTATAATAACTACAGACCAGAACAAGAGCCTGTCGTGTACTCTCCCTCACCTTCCACGTACTCCATCACCATGCACAGGTGTCTGCGCGTCTGGAAGGAGCAGAACATGCTGACCACAAATGGATTCTGTGCAAAAGTCAGGATGTCCCGCTCTATGAAGGCCTGGTGGACCTGGTTTCTCAGCAGCAAGTTCTGTTTGTTGATCTTCTTCATGGCAAAGCGCTGGCGGGTTTCACGGTGGCGCACCAGGTACACTGCTCTGTTGGGAGAAAGAGGGGTCCAGGTCACAGGAATTCAGATGTACCAGAAAGGATTCTCTTACTCCAGGGATATTGTGGATGGTCACTGGGACTCAGAGCTCACAGACTAAAGGAAGATGTGTCTTAAGGAGCAGGACAAAGCTGAGAGTGCCTACAAATCTTTGCTGTATGTGCAGATGGGGGGATGCACAATTTCAGTGATCACTGGCCGAATACGATCACTGAAGGAAACTGCAATAATAGGAGGATTTCTCCAGATAAATAGCATTTGACATCCATGTACATGGCACAAACTCAGCAGCGCCATCTGCAGGTCGTGTTGCACCTCAGCTGTCCAGCTTCTCAGTATGGGAAGGCCCGAACAGTAGAGGGTTGAATAGCACAGTGCAGAACTGCCATCAGAAATTGTGTTGTGGGGCCCAGGACTGACAAAATAAACAACCCCCCCCCCTCCCCCCGCAAATCAAAAATAAAATAAGATTTCGCCACACCACTCCACCCCTATGTGATGTCACACATCATAATGTTACATATGGGTGGAGCATTGCAAACCTGCACGAACGATTCACAGAGCTGATGTGCAGGGAAGGCTTGTTTTAAGTCTTCCATGCGCATCAGCTCGCTGTTGTTGTGCATCCTGTGCAGCTCTTCAGGTATTGGCGGTAGGAGCCAGGGGTGGTCCCCCTCTCTATAAGGGCCCGGGACTACAGTCCCCGCAGTCCCCCCTGATGGCTGCTCTGGCACAGTGTGTGGTAATGTATTGCAAAACAATAAAGAGCATGTGTAGTAGTTAACTAAAAGATAAATAATTAACAGATTGGCAAGTATTTAATATGCATAGTAAACCCATGTCCGCTATATACACTGCCCTGCACTCTGTATCGCATAACTTTAGCTGCTGGACATGGTTGGCGTAGAGGTTAGCATTGCTGCCTCACAGTGCTGAGGTCACGAGTTCAATTCCAGTCCTATGCACTTTCTGTGTGTAGTTTGTATGCTCTCCTTGTGCTTGAGTGGGTTTCCTCCCACACTACAAAAGTATACTGGAAAGTCAATTGGCTTCTGGTAGAAAGAAAATGACAACCCTAGTGAGCATGTGATGGGGAATATAGATTGTAAGCTCCACTGGGGCAGGGACTAATGTGGACAGAATATGTGAGAACTATATAAATAGCTAATAATAAATACAGTACATACACTACTGCACCCAGCATAACAGCCATCCTGCTCCCCAAAGTCCTATGCCCAATATATAATGCCTGCTGAACAGCTGTTCACGTAGTTGAGCAATTTATTGCTACCACGGATGAGCTAAAAACTCCTCCGGTGCACGCGCTTCACAGGGTGCCCGCGCTTCACAGGGTGCCCGTGCTTCACAGGGTGTACGCACAAAGGCCTGATGTGATCGGGACACATCTGGATGGAAAGTGTCAGATTGACGTGTAAACTGCTCGTTACGAGAAGCAACCGTATATTACCTACGGGACCGATACAATGTGTCCATGTAGACACTTTTACAGCATGTTCTAGAATATATTTATATTCCCAGTAGGGGTAGGCATCTTGCCTGTGCGGCTGCCCCATTAGGTAGGCGTTTGTGGTGCATGATAGTTACATAGAGGAGTACAACACCGGCTGTGGCTGTCTGAGCAGTGCGCAGAAATTGGGTTCCTCTCAGCATATGTAGAAGAAATGGGCAGAAACAGGCTTGTACTAAGAGTAGGGACCATGCTGGAGAATGAGGAAAGCATAGTGAGTACCAGGGGATGGGTGCAGGGGTGATGACTGGGGCTGAGGAGTACTGGGGACTGATTCTATCACAACCTACTGATATCCACTGATATTATCACATCCCACTGATGCCACCACATCCCACTGATTCCATCACAGCTCACTGATATTATCACATCCCACTGATTCCATGAAATCCCACTGATTCCATCACAGCTCACTGATATTATCACATCCCACTGATTCCATGAAATCCCACTGATTCCATGAAATCCCACTGATTCCATCACAGCTCACTGATATTATCACAGCCCACGGATTCCATCACATCCCACTAATATTATCACAGCCCACTTGTTTCATCACATCCTACTGATATTATCTCATCCCACTGATTCAATCACTGCTCACTGATATTGTCACATCCCACTGATTCCATCAAATCCCCATTATATTATCACAGCTCATTTATTTCACCACATCCTACTGATATTATCACATCCCACTGATACCATCACAGCTCACTGATATTATCACAGCCCACTGATTCCATCACATCCTACTGATATTATCACATCCCACTGATTCCATCATAGGCCCTCATTCCGAGTTGTTCGCTCGCTAGCTGCTTTTAGCAGCATTGCACACGCTAAGCCGCCGCCCTCTGGGAGTGTATCTTAGCTTAACAGAATTGCGAACGAAAGATTAACAGAATTGTGAATAGAAAATTCTTAGCAGTTTCTGAGTGGCTCCAGACTTACTCAGCCATTGCGATCAGTTCAGTCAGTTTCGTTCCTGGTTTGACGTCACAAACACACCCAGCGTTCGCCCAGACACTCCCCCGTTTCTTCAGACACTGCCGCGTTTTTCCCACAAACGCCAGCGTTTTTTTGCACACTCCCATAAAACGGCCAGTTTCCGCCCAGAAACACCCACTTCCTGTCAATCACAGTACGATCACCAGAACGATGAAAATTCCTCGTTATGCCGTGAGTAAAATACCTAACTTTTGTGTAAAATAACTAAGCGCAGGGGGCGTGGCCTGGCTGGCAATGGGAGAGGAAGCACTTCCTAGGAGCTCCTGCAAACTGGCCGACATAAATATATAAAACATCCTCATTTGGTACCCTGGTGCCCCCTGCACTTACCCCACTGCCTCTGCTCACATCAACCCGGCCAGGGGAAGCGTGCTGCGGAGTCGGAGGGCGGCCTTGGCTGCCCTTGCGGATTGTGGCCTTCCCCCTCCTGTGAAGCCGGGGCCTCGATTTCACCGCCTCGCGGGGCTGGGCTCCAGAGCTGCCCGCGGGACCCGGGACCCTCATCTCCACCCCTCCGGACCGTTGGCAGCGGCTTGTGGTGGCCTTATCCCTCCTGCGGACCCCTCCGGCGGAGCTGTGCAGCTGCTGAAGCGGGCCTGCGGCCCCCCCGCTACCTCCGGCCGCCGCGGCCTACCACGCGCCCAAAAGCCGGGACCTCGAGTTCGGGGACGACCCGGACGTGGGCTCCGGGATCGGAGCGCGGCCGCGACGGGCTCCCCGAGACCCCGGATCGCCCCCACATGCGTGGCTGGACACCCCTAAGCACCCCCAAAGAGCCTCTGTGTCACAAGCAGCCCCACAAGGGATAAAAGAGGGGAAAGAAGCAGCCCTACAAGTGCTGCTGCGGCCATCTTGGATTCCTGGAGATTTAGCTGGAGAAGGCTGAGCACACCTGCAGCTCTAGAAATCTCTACAGCACACCTAAAAAGGCTGCATTGCCTTCAGCACCCAGCCATCCTGGAATATTGTGAGTACCTGCTGCTGCCACAGCACTCATTTCTTATTTGCACCCCTGCTCCATAGAATCCCACGACAGGAGCCCAGAGTCACCATTTTACTTTCTGGCACCCAGCCAGGGTAAAGATAACCCGCACTATACCACACACTCCTCACCCCCACAGGAGTACAGATTCTATTTACACTACCGCCAGCATCGGCGACGGCTATGGAAGTGCTTTAATACCACCCAAGTGCGCCCGGGCCACTGAATAGGGGATCGAACCGCGATCTGCCCCGACGGCGGAGTTGGCGCCTGGAAGAGTCACGGCCTCAGCGTTATGATATTCGGATCCCCACATCCCAGACCTATCCTTAAGATGACTCTCAAGATGATTTAACGCAAAATAATAAAACACTACATGTGCCATAGCTAAATGGTTAGACCCTATATATAATACTCTGGCACCCTACCCCCCAGCTCCGCGGTTGGAGGATCGGACCTGACCGGACTACCTGTTCACTAAACGGACTCGGGACTGTGTCCCCCCAGCAATAATTTTTCTTTCCTTTTTCTTTTTTACCCCCACTCCTACCCTACCTCTTTTGGATATATGCCACTATGTCCAAAAACAAAAAAGCATCGCAAGCTCCGACTAACTTCTTTGGCTCAAAGTCCAAGGGCCCACAGAACCCCACCATGGCCGCAAGCTCCCCCTCCTCTCCGTGTTCGTCGGAAGCGGGTATCGATCCTCAGATACAGGCGGTCATGTCGAGCCTATTGGAGGGAGTGCAGTCCGCGTTCAAGCAGGAACTCTCGAACGCTATAGCTGAATTTAAATCGGACCTTACAGATCTCGGTAACCGGACGGATGCACTGGAAACAAAGACGGACGATCTCTGCCGCTCCCAACACTGCATTGACAGTGAACTCGCTAGATTGCACGAGGAAATGGAGACCCTCAAGGAGCGACAAGAGGACCAAGAAAATCGCTCGCGTAGAAATAATCTGCGCATACGTGGCGTTCCAGAAACGGTCCTCGGCCCATCACTACCAACATTCTTGAGAGAATTCTTCATTCACTTGGTACCAGACCTCACGGTCGAAGAATGCCTCTGCGATAGGGCACATAGAGCACTCCGGGCAAAACCATCTCCCGCTCAACCGCCCAGGGATGTTATTGTCCGTTTCCATTATTTCCGCTCGAAGGAGAAAATTATGTCCTCAGTTCGAGACACATCGGAGATCCTGTTTAAAGGCACGCAGCTGCAGATCTTTCAGGACCTGGCACCCTCCACTATCCAAAAACGGCGAGACCTCCAACCGGTCACCCGGATCCTGCGACAACATCAGATCAGATACAGATGGGGATTCCCCTTCCACTTACACGTTTCGGTCAATAACTCTGTTCACTCGGTCAAGACCTTGACCCAAGGACAGGAACTGCTGGCAAAGCTAGATCTCCTCCCAGCATCAGCTGTAGATGACATGGCGGCCTCATCATCCCAACCGCCACACCCTCAGCCCCCCCTTCCCGACTGGACACGGGTGACCCGACAGCGCAACGTGGACAAGGATCCTCCCTGACCTGGGGAAACCCCCCGATGTGTATAGTGCATGAACTGTCGGTGCAACGCCTCCACGACTCGAAACGAGTGTGAGCAGTGGAGGATTCGACCTCAGTTCAACTACCAGTATCGTAACTATCCTCGGTTAATGCTGTTATAAGCAAGTTATAATTGTTTGAATCCCCGTGGTATTCCCCTCCCCCTCCTCCCTCCCTCTCCTTCAACCCCCCCCCCCTCCCCTCCTTTCTCCCTCCCCATTTTTTTTTTGTTTTTATGTTTGCATTTTTGTTGTATGGACACAGTTCTCAATGTCCTATATTATATTATGTTTGCTATAAATGTAAAAAGGTCATAGCCATTCCCAGCCTTCATGGCCCGGGTGACTCACACCCTCTCACATGGTAGCTCAGTTACCCCCCTATAATCCCTTACTGTTGTTTATAATGTTACTTATTCGATGCTTTTTCCTAGCGGCCCCTAAATGGGACCCACAACCTCAGGGATGTTTCCCCGTTTGGGGTACTTCTTCTTCTTTTCTATGTTCTTTCTTTCCTCTCTTTTCTTGTGGCCTCTGCTTGACCTCCCTGCTCCTTCTCTTGCTTGGCCCGGAGGGGTGGCCTTCGCCTGGCACAAATTGTACCTCGCTGGACTATACCTGGCAACATGCCGTACTCCCCCACGTAAATAATCATGTCTCTTAAAATATTCTCGGCCAATGTAAATGGCCTGAACTCCCCTGGGAAGCGTACTGTGTTCCTGAGTGCTTGCAGACGTGAGAAAGTTGACATAGCATTCCTGCAGGAAACACATCTCACCGGTCCCCACACTCGGCTTAAGGGCAAATGGTTCTCCCAGTCCTATTTTGCCTCAGCAGACTGCAAAAAACGGGGTGTGGCCATCTTAGTTCATCGTAATATCCCGTTTATCCATTCCAGGACGGTGACAGACCCAGACGGACGGTTCCTTATGGTAATGGGTACCCTCCGCTCTAAGGCTCTCACTCTGGTCTCCGCCTACGCCCCCAACCAAGACCAATCTTTGTTTTTTGATTCTCTCTCCAAACGCCTATCACGAGAAGCACAGGGAAGCATTATCATGGGTGGTGACTTTAATACCATAATCGACCCCTTGCTGGATAGATCTGGTCCTCCGCCTCATGCTTCCATGACGACCCTCCCTCGGGCTTCCCGCACACTTACCGCCACCATGAAACTCCACGGTCTCTGTGACACTTGGCGTTCCCAACACCCCCACACCAAAGCTTTTACGCACTTCTCAGCTCCACATCAACACTATTCCAGGATTGACATGATCCACATCTCCACTGCCCTAGTGCCACTGATCTCGGATACGGGCATTACACCACTGACTTGGACGGACCACGCTGGGGTCTACCTCCTCATAGATATATACCGCACGCCTCATAGGAAATTTAAATGGCGTCTTGATGACTCGCTTCTACAACACCCCTCTGCACTAGAGGAAACTAGACTAGCGATCACACACTACTTCACTGAAAATAAATCTCCCGACATTCCACTTAATATCCTTTGGGAAGCCCACAAAGCCACGATTCGCGGCACCTTATTAGCAAAATCGTCGGCAATCAAGAAAAAAGCTGCACAGGAAATAGACTCCCTCGAATCAGAAATAGCCACCTTACTATCCAAACACAAAGCATCCCCCGACCCCTCTTTACTCACTCAGATAGACTCCCTCCGAGGACAACTCAACACTCTCCTATCCAACCGCGCGGCAATAATTCTTCGGAAGTTGCAACAACGTTTTTACGACAAAATGGATAAAATAGATACCCTACTAGCCAACAAACTACGTCGTAAGCAGGCGCTGGGTGCAATAGATAAACTGTACTCGTCACAAAGGGGAACCTATACATATGACCCTGAATTGATGGCTGAAGATTTCCGCCTGTTTTATGGCTCCCTCTATAACTTACCTGACCAGCCCCTGCTGTCTCCTGACGGATCCGGGGGAGTGCGCTCATATTTATCCGATACCCCCCTCCCAACCCTATCCGACAATCAATTGGAAGCCCTAAATAGTCGAATCTCGGAGGAGGAGACAATAGCTGCCATACGATCGATGCGCTCGTCGGCTGCTCCAGGTCCGGACGGTTTCACAGCCCAATATTATAAACTCTTCGCGAAGGAACTGGCCCCACACCTAGCCTCCCTATTTAATGGTATCCTCGAGGGAGCCTCCTTCCTGCCGGAGACGACTCGGGCCGATATAGTGGTAATCCCAAAGCCTGACAAAGACCCGACTAGCTGCTTAAATTACAGACCAATCTCATTATTGAATGTTGACTTGAAAATATACGCGAAAATACTAGCTAACCGTCTGGGTCCCTTGATGCCCGGCCTGGTCCACCCGGACCAGGTCGGCTTCATTCCTGGACGCCAGGCGTCTGACAACACCAGAAGGGCTATAGACCTAATATACTCAATCCAAAAACGGAAACCTCCCTCTCTCATTTTGGCTCTCGACGCGGAGAAGGCCTTCGACCGCATATCGTGGTCTTTCGTCTTTGCAGTCCTTGACAAAATGGGATTCTCCGGAAACTTTCTAGAGGGAATTAAAGCACTCTACCGCTCTCCGTCGGCCCAGGTTATGGTTAACGGTGTCTCCTCCTCCAGTTTCGGGATCACCAATGGTACCAGGCAGGGATGCCCCCTCTCCCCTTTAATCTTTGCACTAGTCATGGAGCCCCTAGCAGCAAGGATCCGCAACAACAATGCTATACATGGAATACCCACAGGCCTATCCGAATACAAGATAGCGTTATATGCCGACGACGTCCTGATCTCCCTCACTGACCCAGCCCAATCCCTCCCCGCGCTTTTATCTGAGATCAGTTCATACTCACAGCTCTCTGGCTATAAAATAAACGTGAACAAAACAGAGGTCCTCAACTTTTATATCCCGGCAGCTCTCAAACAAGACCTTCAAACTATCCTCCCCTGTAACTGGCATACCAAGAAAATTAAATACCTTGGTGTGTACTTGACCCACCATCACCACCAACTTTTCCAAGCAAATTATCCCCGTTTATTACAGACAATTAAGGAGGACTTGGTGGACTGGTCCAGTTATTTTATATCATGGATAGGCAGAATTAACTCCGTCAAGATGAGCGTGCTCCCCCGACTCCTGTACTTATTTCAGACTCTCCCGATTTACGTCCCTACTTACGTCTTCAAGACCCTACAACGCCAATCCTCCCTCTTTATTTGGAATCCTAAACGTCCTCGAGTCAGACTTAAACTGCTTCAACGCCCCTCCAGAGGCGGCGGCCTGGGTATCCCGGACTTTAAGAAATACTTTTATGCCGCGCAACTCGCTCAATGTGCACAATGGTGCAACGAGGGCGGGACACGGAAGGTCTGGGTGGGGATAGAGGCGGAGGAGACGGGCCTAGCTACACTATCCTCTCTACTGTGGCTTCACCGGAACCAGCGTCCCCGTGCGGCCCTATTGCACCCTGTAGTAAGCCGCTCCCTGGCAACATGGGACCTGACAAATAGACGGTTCAGTTTGGCCCCATACCCGTCCCCGCTAATTCCGTTATTTAACAACCCAGCCTTCCCACCAGGTATGAGTAGAGCCACGCATACATCTTGGCGCATGAGTGGTATCTTATATGTTAATGATATCACCTCCACAGCTACTTTCCCACAATTCGCAGATATCCGTGAAGGAACAATAATCCCCTCATCGGACTTCTTCCGCTATCTACAAATTAGACATTTCCACTCCACCATCACCACTACCCTTCTCCACAGACATTTATCCCCCTTTGAATACATTAGCTGGAAACGCACCAACACTAAAGGCCTCATATCAGACATCTACACCCTCCTGGACGACCTCCCCACAACATCCCGGGCCCCTCATGAATTGGCATGGGAAAAGGAATTGGGATTCACTATAGACAATGAGGACTGGGTAGATATTTGGGACAATGCGGCTTCCAGCTCCATCTGTGTGAGAATTAAAGAAAATATCTATAAATTACTCTACCGATGGTACTATGTCCCTTCCCGTCTACATACTATGTTCCCCGATACTCCAGATAGATGCTGGAGGGGGTGTACGGACATTGGTTCATTCTTACACATATGGTGGGCCTGCCCTAAAATCTACACAATTTGGGGTGAACTCATCACCATGCTTTCGCGCTTATTTGACACCTCCATCCCCTCCGACCCCCAATACTTTTTGCTCCCCATGACTCTTCCTACCCTCAATAGACACCAAAACAAACTATTCCGACATATAGTCTCGGCAATGACATGCCAAATTGCCACTGACTGGAAGAGCCCGACCCCCTCACCAATGCAGGGGATAATTTCTCGGATATGGTATGTCCACAAAATGGAATACATGACCGCAGTTATTCGTAATACTTCGAAGCAATTCGATAAAGTATGGTCCCCGTGGCTAAACCTACAACAGGCTTCCTCCCCATTCATAATCTGACACGGCATGCCAAGGTCCTATCCACCTCTAGTCCCCGAAGGCTACCCCTCCACCTCTCCTCCCTCTCTCTACTCCCCCCCCTCTTTTCTTCAACCGGAGGTGCCCAGCCTCCTATGCCTTTCTGTCCCCTTCTGCTCGCTCTCTGAGCACTCTCTTTCTCTCATTTCCATTGCTGACTCTCTATGACGGAAGGCCACTCCGTTGCCGAGAGTTTCCCACTTTTTATGCTCTAACTTGAATCTCTAAACACGGAAGAACACAAAAACAAAAAAGGATCCATGCTGTTGTAGTAACAATTTACTGTACCTACATTTGTATTTTAAGCACCCAAAATGTTCGGGTGCACTGTTATGTTATCATTGTACCTATTTCATGATCCATCCAATAAAATGTGTTTAAAAAAAATAAAAAAATAACTAAGCGCATGCGCTCTGCGAACCTTGCGCATGAGCAGTAAGCGACTAATCGCAATATAGTGAAAATCGGCAACGAGCGAACAACTCGGAATGACCCCCATAGTTCACTGATTCCACCACAGTTCACTGATATTACTACCACAGCCCACTGATTCCATCACATCCTACTGATATTATCACATCCCACTGATTCCATCATAGTTCACTGATTCCACCACAGTTCACTGATATTACCACAGCCCACTGATTCCATCACATCCTACTGATATTTTCACATCCCACTGATTCCATCCTGTCCCACTGATATTATCACAGCCCACTGATTCAATCACATCCCACCATAGGCGTGCGCAGAGACTGACTGGCGGGTGCCACTCCGGACTTCCCCCCCTCCACGGCATTATAGTGTTCTCTCACCTCCCCTGTCCTGGATATAGACTGCTTACCTGGGCCGCCCAGGTGAGCAGTCTATGGGCTGCCCAGGTGAGCAGTCTATATCCAGGACAGGGGAGGTGAGAGAACACTATAATGCCGTGGAGGGGGGGAAGTCCGGAGCGGCACCCGCCAGTCAGTCTCTGCGCACGCCTATGCATCCCACTGATATTATCACAGCCCACTGATATTATCATATCCCACTGATTCCACCACATCCCACTGATTCCATAACAGCTCACTGATATTATCACAGCCCAAGCCCAGAGGCAAATGCAGGATTTCTAGAGGGTTTTTTTCCAAATGCAATCCACAATCTCACAGTGGACCTTATTCAGCTTCAGATGCAGTTTTGATGATCGCATGCTGGGGGCCACCCAGCACGCGGCAAGGCCGTCCAGGATGCTAATGGCCACCAGTGATGTGATTGCAATTCAATCACGATCATATCGCTGGGCCCGCAAAATTATGTGAAGCACCCTGCCTGCACAGCCTGGCTGCTAAGGCAGGCACAGTGTGGCCATCTTACCTGTCACAGAGGGTGTACGTGTGACGCCACGCGGCCGCCCCGTAAAACGGGCCGAACCCACCTGGGTTCCCATCTGCCCTGCGCGTGCGCACTTGTCAGAAAATCTGCATAATGTTTGTGCGATCCGAGCTTTATTAGCCCTCTATGCGGAACTATGGAGCCTGAGGGAGCTGTAGAAGAATCTAGTAACCTTTATATTTATGCAGGGCTGGATTAAAGCAGGTGGGGGCCCAGGGTGCCCGAGGTTGTGGGAGCCCCCACTATTTCAGAGAAACAGCGTGCACACAGGTTCTTGTCTTGGTGACAAGGGGGTTTGGCCTCTAGCACAATGCAGAGCTAGAGATCCACACCCCCGTTTTCGTCATGCTGGGGGCATGTCCAGCACTTTGGAGCCATCAGAGTCTGTGGATGACGGGTGCATCCATTCTCTGCTGTTCAGCAATGCAAAGTAGCAGTGTCAGACTCCACCCCCCTGCCCACGGGACACTGCAGCCTGCGAGTGGGACATCGAGACAGCTGGGAGGTCTACAATGTGTGGGAGGCTTTAGTGTGTGGGAGCCCCAGGACGACTTGTCACCCCCTCCCTTAATCCGGCCATGCATTTATGTACGCATGGACTTTTTATACAATGGATACTGGGCCTAATTCAATATGGATCGTTAATCTGAGAAATTGCAGTTGTCTGCGAGTAGAAAGTCGCCGCCTGACAGAAAGAAAAAACAAGAACAAACATACTGTAATAGAACCAGTAGTAGACAGAACTGCATTTTCTAAGCACACATTCTCCCACCTCATGGTAAGGCTCCTGTCTCTTCTTCCTGGCAGCTACTCTCTGGCCAAGTGCACTGATTGAGACCTCACACTAGCAAACTTGGAAGAAGAAGCTGCTACAACTGGGCATGTGCAGCGGCTCTGCTCTGTCCCTTACACTGCATGATGTGGCAGCAGCTCCAGTAATCATATTATTTACTATTGTTATTGTCTTAATTTGAGCAGCTGGCCAAGAGGAGGCGGGTTTCAGGGCAACCGGTACCCTCCACCCCCCCTTCTACTGTGCTTGCCTTTGCAGTCTGCTGATAATATCACAGCCAACTGATATGATCACTGCCCGCCGATTCCATCACATCCCACCGATTCTATCATATCCCACCAATTCCATCATATACCACCAATTCCATCACATCCCACCAATTCCACCATATCCCACTGATTTTATCATATCCCACTAATTCCATCACATCCCACCAATTCCATCACATCCCACTGATTCCATCACATCCCACCAATTCCACCATATCCCACTAATTCCATCACATCCCACCAATTCCACCATATCCCACTGATTCTATCATATCCCACTAATTCCATCACATCCCACCAATTCCATCACATCCCACCGATTCCATCACATCCCACCAATTCCATTACATCCCACCAATTCCATTACATCCCACCAATTCCATCACATCCCACCAATTCTATCACAACTCACAGATTCCATCACTACCCACTGATTCCCCTACATCCTACCGATTCCATCACTGCCCACTGATTCTATCACATCCCCATAAATTCTATCAGGCACAGTAGTTCTTCTATTTAATGCCAGAATTGCCATACTACCAGTCCAGGCCTACTTGGCTGTGTGTCCCTATCGGAGTGCATTTTCACACTCATTACTAAGTGACTGTATTCCTGTATTTAACACAGTGGGTGGTTACGTATTCCTGCAAAGGGCCCCACAGCTGTCTTTGTCTTAAACTCCACAAATCCAAAATCCTGTAGTGCCTTATTGCCCTGGCTTGCTCCTGGCTCACTCACCCATAGGCGCCATTGCTGATCAGCTTAATGTTCTCAAAGTCACTTTCCTCAGGGGGTCTTATGGGCTTAGAGGCAGCTCCTCCTTTACTCTAAATAAATAAAGAGGTATTGATCAGACAGATAGATAACAATGGGCAAAGGCAGGGTAAGGTGACTGGGTAAAGCTGTCCTCTCACCTCTCCAGTGTCATCACTCTCTGGTGTGTGTGTCTCCACAGGGATTGGCTCCTCAGCAGCTGCCACCTCTGTAGAGGAACAAGGGCCGTTCAGTTCTTAGATCTTCTGCTAGATTATATGACTGTGTGACCAAGAATACATAAGGATGGTTACCTGGGAAAGGGTCTCTGGTAAGCCCCAGCTGTCTCAGGATATACTGAGGTATATCCGTCTTCAGGTTCCCTTCCTTCACCTGGTCCTCAGCCACCTCCAACAAGTGATAGAACTCTTCAGGGTTAAATTCCTGTAAAAGGTATCGCATGCAAATAAGTGTACAACGTCTTATGGCAATGAGTGACTGTGGCAATAGGAGAACCTCTGCTCTCCATCACATCACCAACAGTTCCAAAGAGGCAATCTAAAGATGAGGTTAAATAGAGCCAATTATCTTGTGATGGTAGAAATGGATAGACGTTCTGGTGGGCGGTGGCAGAAAACTCAGCTAGCAATGCACAGCTGCAAACACTCAGGGTACACGTGAAGTATGGTGGCCATTCTCCTAAAGACAGTGATTTCCCGACAGGTTGCAAGTTTTGCCTTGTTTCCTCTCTGCTGCCCACTAGTGGTGACTGGGGAAGCATTGGGCGTTCCTGAGCAACACTTGAATGCTGCAGGAAGATGCATCACTGGGACAGTTGTCGGGGGGGGGGGAATTTAGGCTGTAGGAGGAACACGGAGAATTGCATTTTGCAGAAGTCTATTAAATATCAAACTTCTCTTAAAACTCACAAATACGCACAGAGTATTTATTGCTGTTTAAACTGAGGCCACAGAAAAACTTTTGGGAGACAGAAGGGTCACTTTCCATACAGAGCTACTACATATCACACCCGGAAGAGGGATTATACAGAAAGGAAATTGGTCAGTGGAATCTTAATCCAAGAAAGGGACTGTCCCTTTCAAAATAAGACTGAGTGTCGGGATGCCATTAGGCTTCATCCAGTATAAGGTATGTTAGTAAACAATAAGGGGGAACATATCAGTACTTTGGTAGCAGCTTGTATTACAATAGGAAGCAATAGCAATCAAACACACCAAGCACTCCAGCAAACGGGCCGGCCGGGAGATGATAATGAGCAGGTTTTTCATCAGCTGGGCGATGAAGGCCACCTCCGACCCATCCGACCGTTCCACTGCCTGTGGAGGAAGAGGAGATTATGTGGTGTTCCTGGACCACAATGCTTTCATGAACTTTATTAAACTTCAATTTCTTTACTACCTGCCCTCTCAATCTTCTTCTGTTCTCTGTCCGGCTCACCCTCTCCAGCTCTACTCTCCGCTTTGGTGCCTGTATGTCTTTTTCTAAACAGCTTTCCTACTTGTCTCTGCCTCCTCTCTCCCATCTTTTCCAGGTCTTGCTCTTCTCACCCACCTTTTCTCTTTATTATTCCGTCTTTATCTACCTTGCTTTGTTAATTCACAATCCATTTATTGCGTTTTTTTCTTAGCAACGAACCCCCCTACTCCATTAGCTGTCAGCAGTGAACATGCCCCAGACCCCAGGTCAGGAGTAACCAATTCCTGCCAGTGCAAGAACACCTTCAATGCTCTAGTGCCCACAGCCTGGCTTTTGAATGATGGAGTTTGCACTGAAATTCCAAACGGGAAGCCCAGAACATCATAGGGCGGCCAGTGCAGTTAGAAGAGAGCAGATCCTGTGGGTGACCACCTCATGGATCTGCTACTGGGAGGGAGGAGGGTTTATTGCAATAATAAAACATTCCCATTTAGTTTAAAGCACTTCATTATCCATAGCGCTGCTCTCTTCTCCCACCCTCCATCTCCTGGTCCTCACATCTAACAGTAGCTTGTCCAGGTTATCCTGAAGTTGATAAAAGTAGGTGCTGGTGATCATGCCCTCGGTGCTCCGCGTCAGGCAGTCTCTGGCTAGCTCCACAATCTGGTGGTGGATGAAGTTCAGGACGCCATCGGCTAGAGGCAAGACATTTTCTGGAGAGAAGTTGGAGATGAACAACCGGAGCCTGTCCTCCATCTGTGCTGTGGCCTACAAGATGCAAACATAATTCCATGTTATTCGGCCTTAGCCAGGGAATGGGCATCAAACCTAAGAGTAGCTAAGCCGATTATCTGTATGGTTACGTGTATTGGATAAAGGTAGGCCAGGGTTTGGGAAGCAAAGGGCATTTTGGTAATTTGGCACTGCTGCCTACAGCCGAAGAGCCAGTAACCATGTGTCCTACATATGGCGTGACTACGCTGCTGAAGAAGGCACTTGTAGCTAAGTTGTTTCAACAGAACTGGGATATAAAGCTTTGGTGTGAGCTGGGTAAGAATCCATATCAGACCCTTATGGAAAGGTAACTATAGTTTTCTGTATATGGTATAATATACGTTTACTTTAATTGTTTGTCCCCATAGTGTTCTGTACTTGTACAAAGCTTTGCCTGATAGAGGCTTTTATATAGCGCACACAGGCCGCTAATGTCTGTATAATCTACCCTTGTTCTATATAAATGTCCCTGGGACTTTTCCGCAACCATCCTGGAGCACGTATTGCGTCTTCTGTTCTGAATACACAAAAGTTCTGACTTACCTTTGGGAATCTCTCTTTATAGACATGGTTCATCATAACTATTTCATTGTCATAAGACGAGGGAGATCGCCCGGGGCTGCAAAATGAGGACAATGTCACTAGGATCATATTCATGGGATGCACTGCATAAGCCTTAATGAATGGCAGCACTGTGCATAGCAACTTTATAACCTTTTCGCTAATGCTATGCTGTCTGACACTCCATCTCTGTGTGGATATGGCTGGAGAGATGTCTGTCTAGTGCCCTATGAAAAGTGCCATCCTAGGCCGGTACTCTGAGTCTCTATAGTGGATGTCAGCCTAGAGGATCAGACCCTGGATGATGTTCTTCCTATATGTGTCACCTCCTAAGACACTGATCATTGTACGTAAATGTCCTTTATTCAAAAAAGATATAATAGTGTTTATGCCTCATTAATTTTAAGTGACCAGTGTACACCCAGCATCTATACTGAGCTACTGTATTCCATTCCAAACATAGGTCATGGTGCATTCTCATGTGCCATCAGCCCATAACCTCTGGTGTTCACGCGCTTGGTAAGCCAAAGCTCTGTTTTTCACACTCTCCGCATCTTAAGTGTTTCAATCTATGACAGATGGAATACACTCCCAATGACTGGTCTAGTTTGCTTGGCAGACCGAAAACATGGGATGGTCTTGGAGGCCAAAGAATCTGCTCAATGGGATTGACTAGTGTTTAGCTTGAAAATCTGGGAGTCCTTTGAGGTGATGACAGTAGGCACCCATTTACCCTCTATGCCGTCTGTATGAACCATGTGGCACTAATATAACAGTGATTTGCAGTAGTGTGGCCGGAGAGACCCTCCAGCCACAGGGGTGATGGCGGCCTTGGCACTGAAGGGGTTAACCCCTCGTGCCCGGCGCCATTTGGAGAGACAATGGGCGCTTGACGCCACTTTTTGAATGCAACCGGTGCTAGGCACCATATTTGAAATGTACCTACGGCGCTGGGCGCAGACTGTTTAAAAATATGTTTAATGTCATATTTCAACATGTCATATGTAGTGCTCTGTGCACAACTGTAGGATTGCATGTTTAACTGTATTTATATTTAAGATATTTTAGACCTGCATTTTAACCGGAAGGATGCACTTCCTATGTTTGTCTGGATGACCATCCTCTGTTTCTCTGAATAGGAAGTGACATGCTAATGGCCCTGTCCTAGCAGAGGTGTGAATGACAATACCTTTTGATGTGTAAAGGGGGGTACTCACAGAGCGTTCGCTGCTTAAAATCTAAGCAATCTGACTAGATTGCTTAGATTTTAAGCAGCGATCACTCCGTGTGTACCCCTCACAGCGATAGCGATGCGCAGCCCCGCGCATCGCTATCGCTGGTGCTAGATTGGCCTGCATGCAGGCCAATCTAGCAAGTCGCTCACTTCACCCGCCGGGTGAAATGAGCGCCCCCCCCCCCCCCCCCCGTCTCCCCCCGCACGCTCAGCACATATCGCGCTGTGCTGAGCGGGGGGAGAGGTGTGTGCTGAGCGAACCGCTCAGCACACATCTCTCCCCAAATCGGCCCGTGAATACGGCCCTTAAGTTCCTTAGAGAAAGATGTTAATCACGAGAGATCTCCTTATCCCATATGTTAAGTAGTATGGGCTTGGAACCTGTTTCATGGAGCTGATTTAATTGATATATGAATCCTGAATGGTATATGCAGGAAGGAAGAACATTTATTTGGCAAATCAAATACAAACCGTATTTGAAGCTACAGTATGTGATAAATTTATCAATAGTGAATGTTAAACTGATACCAAACGTTGTCTGTGTGAAAGGAAGAAGGAAATTGCTTTTTTGCACTTAAATCCTTTTAAAATGTAATTTATTTATATTTTGTAAGATTCCTGATTGGATGGAAAGGACTCAGGGGGGATATTACCCCCTGTGATACTGTGTGGTTTTATTGTATAAAAAGAGGTAGCCTGTGAGCTCCAGAGTGTATTATACCAGTTTCATTCTGCTGTAACATCTTGCTGTATTGCTGAGCATTTTTGAAGGCTGTATTTGGCATTAAATATCATCTGCCTCAAGAAGACTGCTTCATCTTGTGACCTGCAGGCCTATGCCAAACATAGCCCCATTCTCCAGCTGTCCAGGGAGCACCCAACGTCTCCAAGTTCCGCTTTCTGCCAGCTACCGGTAGAGGCCTAGTCAAGCGACTAGTGGAGATTCGTCAACACCACACAGGTGTGGTAAGGTAGCGTGTCGACGCATACAGAGCAGAACCATGGTTTCAAGCGCCACGGCAGGTTAGGAGTTTGGTGGTGGCAGCATAAACCCACCCATGGCACAGTGGGTGGAGTCAGTAACAGGCGGTTACTGACGGTAAGCGGGAATCCCCTACGTGGCCAGGTCCCGTGTGACCTAAACATCCATTCTGTGTACTGGGAATGGGACGTGGCTTTCGCACGGGACCGTCCGGTCACAAGTAGGTATTGTCCTCAAGCACTAATGATATTCATAAACTGAGAAGAACTATGTAAGTACATGTCACCCAGAGATCAGTCTCCTGTGTAGGACAGTATAATGGGGCCAACCAACCTTAAACTTCGAGAGCGTGGTCTAACCGCCGGTGATCTTCGACCATCATCATCAGGGATGCTCTCCGTGCTGCCAAAGTGCTTGGAGAGGAAGTGAAGCTCGTCCAAGGTGGGCTGGAAGGGGAGCTGGTGCAGACGTTCCTGAGAAGACGAGGAGGACTGCGGGGACAAGAGTTTGGAATCAAGAGGACAGCAAAAGCATAGCATGGGTAAGAGAATGGGGAAACGTAAGTCAAAACTAAGAGAAAGGATGATAGATGGATAATGGATAAATGTGATTCAGTGGCAAGGAGCAGAACAATGAGAGGTAATAAAAGGCAGATGTAGAGAAAAGAGGAGTACAGAGGATAATAGGTGGATGACTAGAGGGAAGAAGTCAAGGATGTAGCTCAGACAAGACCGCAATAGATGAGGTGAGAAGAAGGAAGAAGGTGGAGTGATGAATTGAGAATAGGAAGAAGGATGAGCAGAGTAAAGGAAGACACACAGTCAAAACTTTTTAGTGACAGTCACCCCCATCCCATTAGCTAGAATCAGGCACAGGGCCCCCCCAGTGTGGGAGATCCCAACCCTCATTGCTCAGCATAACAGCCTGCAAGATTTTTAGTGTCACCGTGTGAGTGACTGAACCTGGCTGCTGCCCGAGGCTGATTGGACGACCCCTACCAACCAGACAGAACATGACAGGACAGTATATGGGGCACCCGGAGATGTAATTTAATTAAAGGGAAGTAATGATAACGATCTATTTCATCGCACCTCCATTTACTCCTTTTCATGCCCGATTGGGGGGGCTCGCTACTCACCGACACAGTGGAGCTTGGGGTATTTGTCCCATATCCGGATGATGGAAGGGAGGCAAGAGACCAGCGGCGGCCATCTGTCCTGCTGAAAGGGTAAGAGCACTTATCCATACAACACAATTGTGTGGTCATGTAGACATTAGACAGTAGGTAAAGACAAGCAAAGCCACCTAGTCTCACCCTGAGCCTTTCTCTCAGAGTTCCCTATACAGGTTGAGTATCCCTTATCCAAAATGCTTGGGACCAGAAGTATTTTGGATATCGGATTTTTCCGTATTTTGGAATAATTGCATACCATAATGAGATGGGACCCAAGTATAAGCACAGACTGCATTTATGTTTTATATACACCTTATACACACAGCCTGAAAGTCATTTAATATTATATTTTTAATAACTTTGTGTATTAAACAAAGTTTGTGTACATTGAGCCATCAGAAAACAAAGGTTTCACTATCTCACTCTCACTCAAAAAATTCCGTATTTCGGAATACAGGTTAAGTATCCCATATCCAAATATCCGAAATACGGAATATTCCGAAATACGGACTTTTTTGAGCGAGAGTGAGATAGTGAAACTTTTGTTTTCTGATGGCTCAATGTACACAAACTTTGTTTAATACACACAGTTATTAAAAATATTGTATTAAATGACCTTCAGACTGTGTATATAAGGTGTATATGAAACATAAATGAATTGTGTGAATGTAGACACACTTTGTTTAATGCACAAAGTTATAAAAAATATTGCCTAAAATTACCTTCAGGCTGTGTGTATAAGGTTATAAAACATAAATGCCTTCTGTGCTTAGATTTAGGTCCCATTGCCATGATATTTCATTATGGTATGCAATTATTCCAAAATACGAAAAAATCCGATATCCAAAATACCTCTGGTCCCAAGCATTTTGGATAAGGGATACTCAACCTGTATTATTTATTTTTTGAGTTTTAGGGGGAGATGTACTAAGCGTTTGGAGAGTGATAAAGTGGAAATAGATAAAGCACCAGCCAATCAGCTCCTAACTGCCATGTTACAGGCTGTGTTTGAAAAATGACAGTTAGGGGCTGATCAAATGGTACTTTATCTTCCACATTATCTCCCTCCATAACTTAGTACATCTGCCGCTTCGCCAGCAAAAAATAATCACATAGAACAGTGGCAGACAGGCTATAAGAATATAAGCTAATGGTATGCCATAAACTCAAACATAAATATATAAATATCTGAAAATGAAGAGGATGAGGAGACTGACAAACACTCAGAAAAATTATTAACCGTCCTGTAGTGTATATTACATATGTAGATATATAGTTATAGATAGATAGATAGATAGATAGATAGATAGATAGATAGATAGATAGATAGATAGACAGACATATTCACTTATTTATTTGGCATCCTACTGTATGTCATATTTACACATAGAGGTTGTATTAATATAAACATATTTGTAGAAGGCTTTGTTTCATGTTCCACGGACAATCTTGGTTACTGACTGGTTCCTGATTCCTCTTCCTCACACACGACCAGGCACCTCAGACACGCCTGTGGAAATACCTGTAGCTTATATCATACCATGCGCTGACCTAACCATCTTAGTACATTGCCTCCCCTAACTTCCTGCAGGGTGAGTATTGCTATCGCACACACATACTGTACATCCTCTATTACCTGCGTGATGATGCAAATGAGAAATGAGCAGCGGCACTAGGAGAAAAATTCCGAGGACTATCCATAGGGCTTCCCCCTAAACAGAGACAGAACAGAAAGGTTACCTGTAGTCTCCACACCTCAAAGAACCAAACATTACTGTGTCACCCTGCTATGGGATAGAAAGATCTCCATTCACTTAAAGTGGCAAGCTGAGGCGTAACTAGACATTTGTGTGCCACATAGCAAAATTTGATAAGGGCCCTCATGTATATGAAACAGACAATTGCTAGCCTTCTCCGGCTTACTGAAGCTCCATTTACTGATCAGTCTGTGCTACTGTTTTATTAGCCAATGAGAAGCTGTCTACTCTGTGCACCAACCACAGGCTTCCTTCTGGTTACGATAAGAGCAGCCATGGGCCGAGCACTAGAGGGAGTCTCAGTACATGGGAGCAGGTGAGATATTGTCTGTGGGATCACCAGTGCTGAAAGTAGGGTGGTACGGGGTGATATGGAGTACCATTAAGAAATATGGTGGTGGTACTCAGTACCGCTAGCCCACCACTGGGGTATAATTTATAAGGGGTATTTTGTGTGTGAGACATGAAATTGTGTCAGTGGCATAACTGTGTGTGACATAATATGTAAGAGGGATTACGGTGTGTGGTATATGTAAGGCAATACAGTGTGTGAAATAATGTGTAATAAGGATTACAGTGTGTGGTATAATATGTAATGGGTGTTACAGTGTCTGGCATAATGTGTAATGGGTGTTACGGTGTCTGGCATAATGTGTAATGGGCATTACGGTGTGTGGCATAATGTGTAATAAGCATTACGGTGTTTGGCATAATGTGTAAGGGGTATTACGGTGTTTGGCACAATGTGGCCATGCCCCTATTGTCATGTAGCCACTCCCCTGGTTTCGTGTGACCACGCCTCCTCATGACACGCGACCACACCCATTTTTACTATCAGTACCACTAAGAAAAAATTTCTACTTGCACCACTGGCCGGATCACTGTTACTACATGGTGTTTTGAAGGAAGAGAAGAACCTCTATCTGCGGTCCCATATAAGCTGCTACCACAGTAGTTCTGCCTCTGATTTCAGTATGCACATCATTGGTCCTATTGTCTGTAAATATGTTACCCTGCAGTGGGAGGAACATCTCACTGGTAACAGAATGTCACAGTGCACTGTAGAGAACACTAGACATCACAGCTTGTTGTTCCATTTGTGTCACCCTGCAGTGGGATGGTCAGCCTTATATATCTCACCATTCTGTCTAAAGGGAAGATGTACTAAATCTTGGAGAGATAAAGTGGAGAGAGATAAAGTACCAGCCAATCAGCTCCTAACTGCCATGTTACAGGCTGTGTTTGAAAAATGATTGGCTAGTAGTTTATCTCTCTCCGCTTTATCACTCTCCAAGACTTGGTACATCTGCCCCTATGTCGCCCTGCAGTGGGAGGGTCAGCCATCCATATCTCCCCATTCTGTCTATGTCACCCTGCAGTGGAAGGGTCAGCCTTCCATATCTCACCATCCTGTCTATGTCACCCTGCAGTGGGAGGGTCAGCCTTTTATATCTCCCCATCCTGTCTATGTCACCCTACAGTGAGAGGGTCAGCCTTCCATTTCTCACCATCCTGTCTATGTCACCCTGCAGTGGGAGGGTCAGCCTTCCATATCTCACCATTCTGTCTGTTTCACCCTGCAGTGGGAGGGTTAGCTTTCCATATCTCCCCATTATGTCTATGTCACCCTGCAGTGGGAGGGTTAGCTTTCCATATCTCACCATTCTGTCTATGTCACCCTGCAGTGGGAGGGCCAGCCTTCCATATCTCCCCATTCTGTCTGTGTCACCCTGCAGTGGGAGGGTTAGTTTTCCATATCTCACCATTCTGTCTATGTCACCCTGCAGTAGGAAGGTCAGCCTTCCATATCTCCCCATCCTGTCTATGTCACCCTACAGTGGGAGGGTCAGCCTTCCATTTCTCACTATCCTGTCTATGTCACCCTACAGTGGGAGGGTCAGCCTTCCATATCTCACCATTCTGTCTATGTCACCCTGCAGTGGGAGGGTCAGCCTTCCATATCTCACCATTCTGTCTGTGTCACCCTGCAGTGAGAGGGTTAGTTTTCTATATCTCACCATTCTGTCTATGTCACCCTGCAGTAGGAGGGTCAGCCTTCCATATCTCACCATTCTGTCTGTGTCACCCTACAGTGGGAGGGTCAGCCTTCCATATCTCACCATTCTGTCTATGTCACCCTGCAGTGGGAGGGTCAGCCTTCCATATCTCACCATTCTGTCTGTGTCACCCTGCAGTGGGAGGGTTAGCTTTCCATATCTCCCCATTCTGTCTATGTCACCCTGCAGTGGGAGGGTTAGCTTTCCATATCTCACCATTCGGTCTATGTCACCCTGCAGTGGGAGGGTCAGCCTTCCATATCTCCCCATTCTGTCTGTGTCACCCTGCAGTGGGAGGTTTAGTTTTCCATATCTCACCATTCTGTCTATGTCACCCTGCAGTAGGAGGGTCAGCCTTCCATATCTCACCATTCTGTCTATGTCACCCTACAGTGGGATGGTCAGCCTTCCATATCTCACCATTCTGTTTATGTCACCCTGCAGTGGGAGGATCAGCATTCCATATCTCCCCATCCTGTCTATGTCACCCTGCAGTGGGAGGGTCAGCCTTCCATATTTCACCATTCTGTCTATGTAACCCTGCAGTGGGAGGGTCAGCCTTCCATATCTTCCCATCCTGTCTATGTCACCCTGCAGTGGGAGGGTCAGCCTTCCATATCTACCCATTCTGTCTATGTCACCCTGCAGTGGGAGGGTCAGCCTTCCATATTTCACCATTCTGTCTATGTAACCCTGCAGTGGGAGGGTCAGCCTTCCCTATCTTCCCATCCTGTCTATGTCACCCTGCAGTGGGAGGATCAGCCTTCCATATCTCCCCATTCTGTTTATGTCACCCTGCAGTGGGAGAGTCAGCCTTCCTTATCTCCCCATTCTGTCTATGTCACCCTACAGTGGGAGGGCCAGCCTTCCATATCTCACCATTCTGTCTATGTAACCCTGCAGTGGGGGGGTTAGCTTTCCATATCTCCCCATTCTGTCAATGTCACCCTGCAGTAGGAGGGTCAGCCTTCCATATCTCCCCATTCTGTCTATGTCACCCTGCAGTAGGAGGGTCAGCCTTCCATATCTCCCCATTCTGTCTATGTCACCCTGCAGTAGGAGGGTCAGCCTTCTATATTTCACCATTCTGTCTATGTCACCCTGTAGTTAGGTGGTCAGACCAGACATTGCAATGTTACTTATACTGATTTATCAGCTGTCACTATGGAATAAGGGGGGTGTTCCCCATTGCCCGAAAACTTACCTAGGTGCCCCGGAAGAGGTGAGTGCGGCCGGGGAAGGGTGGGAGAACTACTGCTTGTGAGGATCAAGCTCTTCCTGTTGCTGCTTCTGCAACTGCAAGAGAAGAGAGTGGTTTGTATTGCAGCATCTGTATTCTGTGCTAATAAGCATCATTTATGTGTAGCGGAACAAAAGCCCTGGAAAGACATCTGACTGACACAGCACTGGGAGATGTCCACAGACAGCAAGTCTGGAATCTCAGACTAGACAGCGCAGCTGGCAGATACGAGTCACAGCGTGCTGTCCCCGGGGAGACCTGCTACATACTTACATGCACACACACATGTGCTTCGCTGCACACACACACACACACACACACACACACACACACACACACACACACAATCAGATACCGACAGCCATGAATAAAATATGCCTTTTGAAACGCTTCCGATGCACTCCATTCTGTCTAATGCACTTCCCCAGTCGATATTATCTATTAGAGTGTAAGCTCTGCGGGCTGGAGCCCCAATCACTCATTTTCAGAATACGTTTAACTCTATGCGCTGCCTGTACAAGTGTGGTTTCTGTAGAACAGAATTATGAGTGGCTCTATATCCAATGTGCATTAGGGTGTAAGCCGTGATTGACAGGGACCCCCCCCATTATACTCAATTCCATGTACTGCATGTTATGTCTTCTATATTAGAGTGTAAGTTAATGCAACTTTACCCTCATAACAGTATCTAATTGTTAGCTCAACAGGCAAGCGTCACCTTGTCAGAATACTCCGTCCTCCACACAATGCATTTGTTTAGAGCCATTAGAATATCTATACATGCAGTTATTGCAGACATGAAAGAATACTTGCCGGCATCTACTGATATGGTATATACATGCAGTAAGTCTATATTAAGGTTACATGCACACACACATTACATAAATAAACCCATGTTATAGCATACAGTATCCACAAGATATCTGTATACCGGAACACAGAGCAATGTCATCACAGCCACTGACACAGAGACATCACTGCATTTTATCCCCATAGCTGTCAGGTGCACAAGGCAGATATATTTCTCTTTACCCTAGTTAATCTACCCCCCCCCCCCCCAACCCCCACTGTCACCATCTGTGCCCCCCCCCCCCCCCCCCTTCCTATGGCATGAGAGTTACCTCTTGGTGCGTCTGAACATGGCTGGTAAGGGTAGGTGACCACGGCCAGGTAAGTCTGGGTGTCACAGATGAAGGAGGGTGGATTAGGGTGATCAAAGAGGGACTAGAGGAAGCATTGTAGCTGTGGGAAACTAATGTGGGAAATGGATAATGAGAAGACGGGGACAGGACAAGATAAGGGGATACTGAAGAGGGGGAGATACACAAGCAGGGAGGACATAAAATGCAGGAAAGAGGGAGGTCAGAGAGAAGAAGGGAGAGACAGGGATGGATAAGGACAGGGAGACGGCTATGGATAATTGGACAGGACAGGAGACAGGAAGACGGTCAGGTTGGGGTCAGAAGGACGCTGTGATGTATAGGTAAAGAGAGCAGAGAGGGTGATGATGAGGAAGATATGACATGGAGAGAGGGAGGGCAGGTGGAGGAGGGATTTGCATCCACGAGATAAGAAGAAGAGGAGGGAGGGAGAAGAAGACAAAGGCATACACTAGTAGGCAGGAGGGGAGAAGACCTAGGGGAAGAAGTGAGAATAGGAACGGAGGCCGGGAGAGATGACAAGGATATTATGAGGACGAGTGGAGGGAGAAGGAAGCAGCAGAGAGATCTGCAGACAGGAGGGGCGAGCAGACGGGAATATGGAGAGGTGTGTGTCTGCAGATGTGTGCTGTGCTGCTAGTGTGTCTGTCACTGGTCACCAGTGTGCATGGGACTGCATGTGACACATCTGTTACACGCGTCCTTTGTCCTGTCTGTTAGTATACATAGTGCAAGCAGCAATAATCGCTACACATTTATATTTAGAATTATATTACGTCAACACATCAATTTCTGTGTCTCTAAATAAGTGTGAGTGCCGTGTGTGTGTGTGTGTGTGTGTGTGTGTGTGTGTGTGTGTGTGTGTCCAGCCTGTAGGATATGTGTATGTATATCGGTCATATCTACAACTAGATGGTCCAGGATCTGTAATCCCCATTTTCAATGGGATATTAGAGGTGCTAGAATTATATTCTGCATGTCCGTCACTAGATAAATTCATGGTCATGCTCTGTAATCCCGAATCATGTTCTAGACATGTTAAAATGTATATCCTACGCTATATGCCCTGCTGTATACGGAGGATCTGTATGTGTGCAACAATAGACATGCTAAAGTCCGTATTCCCCATATTCAGTATTAGTTTATATGCCACTGGAGGTGCTAATCTCTATATACCCCAGGTCCAGTCCTAAAAGTGCAAATCTCTGTATACCCCATGTCCAGGACCTAGAGGTGCTAATCTCTATATACTCCATTTTTGGCACTAGACGTGCTAATTTTTGTATACTCCATGTTCGGGCCTAGAGGTACTAGTCTCTGTATACTCCATGCCCGGGGCTAGAGGTACTAATCTCCATATAGTCCATGTCCGGGGCTAGAGGTACTAATCTCCATATAGTCCATGTCCGGGCTAGAGGTACTAATCTCCATATAGTCCTTGTCCGGGACTAGAGGTACTAATCTCCATATAGTCCATGCCTGGGGCTAGAGGTACTAATCTCCATATAGTCCATGTCCGGGGCTAGAGGTACTAATCTCTGTATACTCCATCTGGGGCTAGAGGTACTAATCTCTGTATACTCCATCCGGGGCTAGAGGTACTAATCTCTGTATACTCCATCCGGGACTAGAGGTACTAATCTTAGTATACTCCATGGGCCTAATTCAGAGTTGATCGCAGCAGCAAATTTGTTAGCAGTTGGGTAAAACCATGGGGGTCATTCCGAGTTGATCGCTCGCTAGCAGTTTTTAGCAGCCGTGCAAACGCTATGCCGCCGCCCACTGGGGAGTGTATTTTATGTTAGCAGAAGTGCCCCATGCCCGGACCTAGAGATGCTAATCTCTGTATAATCCATCCGGGGCTAGAGGTGCTAATTTCTGTATACTCCATATCCGGGGCTATAGGTACTAATCTCTGTATACTCCATGTCCGGGGCTAGAGGTACTACTCTCCATATACTTCATGTCCGGGGCTAGAGGTGCTAATCTCTGTATACTCCATGTCCAGGGTTAGAGGTACTACTCTCCATATACTCCATGTCCGGGGCTAGAGGTACTACTCTCCATATACTCCATGTCCGGGGCTAGAGGTGCTAATCTCTGTATACTCCATGTCCAGGGTTAGAGGTACTACTCTCCATATACTCCATGTCCGGGGCTAGAGGTACTACTCTCCATATACTCCATGTCCGGGGCTAGAGGTGCTAATCTCTGTATGCTCCATGTCCAGGGTTAGAGGTACTACTCTCCACATACTCCATGTCCGGGGTTAGAGGTGCTAATCTCTGTATACTCCATGTCCGGGGCTAGAGGTGCTAATCTCTGTATACTCCATGTCCGGGGCTAGAGGTACTACTCTCCATATACTCCATGTCTGGGGCTAGAGGTGCTAATCTCTATATACTCCATGTCCAGGGTTAGAGGTACTACTCTCCATATACTCCATGTCCGGGGCTAGAGGTACTACTCTCCATATACTCCATGTCCGGGGCTAGAGGTGCTAATCTCTGTATACTCCATGTCCAGGGTTAGAGGTACTACTCTCCATATACTCCATGTCCGGGGCTAGAGGTACTAATCTCTGTATACTCCATGTCCGGGGCTAGAGGTACTACTCTCCATATACTCCATGGCCCTCATTCCGAGTTGTTCGCTCGCAAAGCGATTTTAGCAGAGTTGCTCACGCTAAGCCGCCGCCTACTGGGAGTGAATCTTAGCATCTTAAAAATGCGAACGATGTATTCGCAATATTGCGATTACACACCTCGTAGCAGTTTCTGAGTAGCTTCAGACTTACTCAGCATCTGCGATCAGTTCAGTGCTTGTCGTTCCTGGTTTGACGTCACAAACACACCCAGCGTTCGCCCAGACACTCCTCCGTTTCTCCGGCCACTCCTGCGTTTTTTCCGGAAACGGTAGCGTTTTTTGCCACACGCCCATAAAACGGCCTGTTTCCGCCCAGTAACACCCATTTCCTGTCAATCACATTACGATCGCCAAAACGATGAAAAAGCCGTGAGTAAAATTACTAAGTACATAGCAAATTTACTTGGCGCAGTCGCAGTGCGAACATTGCGCATGCGCATTAAGCGGAAAATCGCTGCGATGCAAAGATTTTTACCGAGCGAACAACTCGGAATGAGGGCCCATGTCCGGGGCTAGAGGTGCTAATCTCTGTATACTCCATGTCCTGGGCTAGAGGTACTAATCTCTGTATACTCCATGTCCGGGGCTAGAGGTACTACTCTCCATATACTCCATGTCCGGGGCTAGAGGTGCTAATCTCTGTATACTCCATGCCCGGGGCTAGAGGTGCTAATCTCTGTATACTCCATGTCCGGGCCTAGAGGTACTAATTTCTGTATACTCCATGTCCGGGGCTAGAGGTGCTAATTTCTGTATACTCCATGTCCGGGGCTAGAGGTACTAATCTCAGTATACCCCATGCCCGGATCTAGGGATACTAATCTCAGTATACTCCATTTCCGGGCCCAGGGGTGCTAGTCTCTGTATACCTCATGTCCGTATTTAGATCTGAAAATTTCTGATTATCCCGTGTCAAGCCCCTGTTTGTCCATAGAGGAGCTATAATCTGTGTTTCCTATGTGTGTCCATAGAGGAGCTATAATCTGCGTTTCCTATGTGTGTCCATAGAGGAGCTATAATCTGTGTTTCCTATGTGTGTCCATACAGGAGCTATAATCTGTGTTTCCTATGTGTGTCCATACAGGAGCTATAATCTGTGTTTCCTATGTGTGTCCATACAGGAGCTATAATCTGTGTTTCCTATGTGTGTCCATAGAGGAGCTATAATCTGTGTTTCCTATGTGTGTCCATACAGGAGCTATAATCTGTGTTTCCTATGTGTGTCCATACAGAAGCTATAATCTGTGTTTCCTATGTGTGTCCATACAGAAGCTATAATCTGTGTTTCCTATGTGTGTCCATACAGGAGCTATAATCTGTGTTTCCTATGTGTGTCCATACAGGAGCTATAATCTGTGTTTGGGAGTGTACCTATTTCTAATTGGAACAGGGATTTTCATCTGTATTCTCATCTATACCCCTTTCACACATACATGAAAATCCTGGGGTTTTGCACGTGAACGTGCATCAATCCGGGGTTTTTGTAGATCTGAATGCAAAAGTCCTGGGCTCCTGACCCTGCTCTTTACCAAGGTCGGGCCGAGACCCAGGAATTTGCTGTCTTGCTCTCTGAAAGGGTACAAGAGGATTCTACCCGTTAAACAATGGCATCGCTTCCTCCTACACATTCCCCCGTGCCCAACTGACCCCAGTGCACTTACCCGCTGCTTTTCCTAGGCAGAGGCAGATCCTTCTGAAACAAATGAAATAGATCAAGAGACAAGCCAGCAATTTATAGTCATACTACTGTAAAAACGCCTATTCCAATAACAATCTCACGGATACAGTATGATTATTATTATTACATTTTAATTATAGGGCGCCACAAGTGTTTTGCAGCGTCGTACAAAGGACAGTACAGGGAGACAAATCTTAGCATAACAGTAAATAAATAACAGAAATAGGGGGTAATTCTGAGTTGATCGCAGCAGCAAGTTTGTTAGCAATTTGGAAAAACCATGTGCACGGGGGGGGGGGGGGGGGGAGATATAACATGTGCAGAGAGAGTTAGATTTGGGTGGGTTATATTGTTTCTGTGCAGGGTAAATACTGGCTGCTTTATTTTCACACTGCAATTTAGATTTTAGTTTGAATATACCCCACCCAAATCTAACTCTCTCTGCACATGTTATATCTGCCCCACCTGCAGTGCACATGGTTTTGCCCAACTGCTAACAAATTTGCTGCTGCGATCAACTCAGAATTAGGCCCATAGAGTACAGGTAACAAGGAGCACCACAATTCTCAAAACATAATACAGCTTAGATGTAAGTAGCAAGGGAGTAATCATTGTACTACTTGGGGCTGGCGGCCATAGATAGAGAGGAGCCTTTACCAGTACGAGAAAAAGTAGGTAAAGATGGTCGCTGAGTGAAATGTGTCGAGAAGAGGGCTTAGACAACAAGAGGAAAGAGGGCCCTGCTCTGAAGAGCTAACAATCTAGTGGGGAGAGGCGACAGACAGATGACATGAGGTGCAAGCAAGCAGGAGGAAGCCTGATGACGGTATGCAAGCAAAGCAGAGATGTTCAAGGCATGAGGCAGGGGGATGGAGGAGCAGCCTCAGGACTAGGTTATGCATCGGAGGGGTACGCTTTGATAAATAGGTGGGTTTTCAGTGCCCGTTTGAAGCTTTGCAAAGTCTAATGGAGCAGGGGAGCGTGTTCCACTGAAGGGGTGCAGCACGGGCAAAATCCTGAGCTCGTGCATGGGAAGCAGTGACCAAGGCGGTGGAGAGGCGACGGTCATCAGCCGACCGTAGTGGGCGGGAGGGAGTATGAAGGGAGAGGAGGTTGGAGATGTAGGGAGCAGTGGAATTAGAGATGGCCTTGTATGTGGACGTGAGGAGTTTGAAGAGGATTCTGTAGGGGAATGGGAGCCAGTGTAGATTTAGTCGAAGGGGAGTGGCAGAAGTGGAGCAGCGGGAGAGGAAGATGAGCCTAGCTGCGGAATTGAGGACAGATTGGAGGGGACCGAGATGGGAGCAAGTGAGGCCAGTGAGGAGTACATTGCAGTAGTCGAGTCGTGAGATGACCAGTGAGTGTACATTCCCATGAACAGAATCATACAGCCTCTAGGAACAAGGTGGTATCATCCAAAAACATTAGAGCTCACTTGTGAAGGTCAATACAGTCGAGGGGGTGGTCTTCTGTTTGCCGGCAGTCGGGCTCCCGGCGCTCAGTATACCGGCGCCGGGAGCCCGACAGCCGGCATACCGACACTTATTTTCCCTCGTGGGGGTCCACGACCCCCATAGAGGGAGACTAAAATAGTGTGGCGCGCGTAGCGCGCCACCGTGCCCGTAGCGTGGCGAGCGCAGCGAGCCCGCAAGGGGCTCATTTGCGCTCGCCAAGCTGTCGGTAAGCCGGCGGTCGGGCTCCCGGCGCCGGGATGCTGGTCGCCGGGAGCCCGACCGCCGGCCAGCCGTAGTGAACCCCAGTCGAGGAACCAGGCAAAGCACCATTTGGATGCACTTTCAGTTGCACAGGTGCACCTGGATTTCCACCAGCGTAGGATTGTGCAGAATAAGATTTTGGGACATTTGAAGGAGTAGAAGTTTACACTGCTCAGAATGAGGGTGTTTCTTGCTTAGTATGAGTCGGGTGTCAGAGGCACCTTATTTTCTGGAGCAGTCCAACCAAATAAATAAATAAATATATATATATATATATATATATATATATATATACAGGAATCATGACAGTACAGCACCTGATAATTTGGCTTACCCATGCACAATTACGGGGAAGCCTTCGCCGGTAAATGCTTACCACTAGCGTTGACTCCCTACATATTTCTGATGAACTAAAGTCCTGTCTCCATTTGATAAATTGGAGTCCCATCTTTTTTTTATATACATATTTATAAAAAGAGAAGCTTTGAATACCGCTGCCAGGATGTAACTAAGGTGTTTAGCCTTAAATTAGCTATTGTTGCGGATGGGGGATATTGTAAAGCAGAGGCCAGCAGGTGGCAGCACCGAGCATAAAGCTGCTTTAACCCTAGAATGCCAGAAGCATGAGTTCACCTTAAGATTGTTAATATAAATGCTGGGACTTGTAGTTTCCCAGCAGCTGGAGAAGCCCTGGTAGCTTTCATTGATAAAGTAAGACTTTACAGTTTGCATATGTGATATGTTAACCTATACACACACATAATACACACACCTATACACACACACACACACACACACACACACACACACACACACACTCATATATACACATAAACACATTATATATACACAATAACATTGTATCCTATCTACGATAATAAGCAGAGATGCATATTATCAATATATACAGAGAGAGAAAGCACTTTGCAGTTCAATGCTACACTCTGTAATATTCCCCTATTCCCAAACCTCGCTGCATCGGAGCTCAGTTACTACGGAGACAGAGACACCGTTATGGAAAATGCTGAGATATCCCGGAGAGAAAACAGGGACAAACGCGAAGCGGAATAAGCCAAGAAAACGTGTTAATCCCATCAGAAAGATTGTCTGAAAAGTGGAGATAATGAGTCACTGTATCAGCTTTGGGAACGGAATACTGCTGATGATGTCATTATGATGAGCTGCTGGTTTAGGCGGCACAGACATGATTTAAGGTGACTGCACTGCTACCCTGATAGTTGGCACTTTTGTCCCAACTCCAAGTAAGTAAGGACATATATACCTCTCTGTAGGCCCTCATTCCGAGTTGTTCACTCGCTAGCTGCTTTTAGCAGCATTGCACACGCTAAGCCGCCGCCCTCTGGGAGTGTATCTTAGCTTAGCAGAATTGCGAACGAAAGATTAGCAGAATTGTGAATAGAAATTTCTTAGCAGTTTCTGAGTAGCTCGAGACTTACTCAGCCATTGCGATCAGCTCAGTCAGTTTCGTTCCTGGTTTGACGTCACAAACACACCCAGCGTTCGCCCAGACACTCCCCCGTTTCTTCAGACACTCCCGCGTTTTTCCCAGAAACGCCAGCGTTTTTTCGCACACGCCCACAAAACGGCAAGTTTCCGCCCAGAAACACCCACTTCCTGTCAATCACAGTACGATCACCAGAACGATGAAAAAACCTTGTTATGCCGTGAGTAAAATACCTAACTTTTGTGTAAAATAACTAAGCGCATGCGCAGTAAGCGACTAATCGCAATATAGCGAAAATCGGCAACGAGCGAACAACTCGGAATGACCCCCTGTAAAGCGCTGCGGAATGTGTGCACTATATAAAGAACTGGTAATAAATAATAAAATAAATATACCCGGCGCTTACCGTGGCAGAAGTGTGTGCAGCAATTCAAAGGAGTGTTTAGGGCCACCCCAGGAAATGTGGCACACCTGCAGCTGCAGGGGCCATGCCCAGGGAATGTGGCACACCTGTAGGTGGAGGGGCCATGCCCAGGGAATGTGGCACACCTGTATGTGGAGGGGCCATGCCCAGGGAATGCGGCACACCTGTAGGTGGAGGGGCCATGACCAGGGAATGTGGCACACCTGTATGTGGAGGGGCCATGCCGAGGGAATGTGGCACATCTGTAGGTGGAGGGGTCATGCCCAGGGAATGTGGCACCAGGGGCCATGCCCAGGGAATGTGGCACAACTGTAGGTGGAGGGGCCATGCCCAGGGAATGTGGCACACCTGTATGTGGAGGGGCTAAGCCCAGGGAATGTGGCGCACCTGTAGGTGGAGGGGTCATGCCCAGGGAATGTGGCACACCTGTATGTGGAGGGGCCATGCCCAGGGAATGTGGCACACCTGTAGTTGGAGGGGCCATGCCCAGGGAATGTGGCACACCTGTAGTTGGAGGGGCCATGCCCAGGGAATGTGGCACACCTGTATGTGGAGGGGCCATGCACGGGGACACCCCCAGGAAATGTGGTTGCTGCTGCTGAGCTCTGCAGAGTACTCATTTGCTCATCATCAGAGAGGAACAACTGCTAACAACACACCTAATGAGGGAACAGGAGCTGCAGTATTCATTGACCACATGTGAGGAGCCCATCAACGCTCACTTCCTTCTCACTACTTGAGGGGAGATCTTCATAAAATCAGTAGTGGACTAGGGATGGCCATCAACCATCTATGATTTAAAATCATCGATAGTCTATGCCCAATGTAGTATACTTTCACCATCAATAGGGGAGAACCAGATGGTTTCCACCATCGATGAAAAAGAAGCACCAATTTATTATTTTCTTTTTTTTATTCACAAAAGTGTCGGGACACTCAGTCTAGCTCCTCCCCCTGAAGCACCTATGAAGCCCCACCCCAGAACTCCGATTGGCCCGCAGCCCATTTAATGGTAGAGCAGGAGTGACCAGCGGTGGATGCAACCACCAATGGTTCCCTTGCAGATGGTTTTTACCCATCTAAGTTAACAATCAATGGTACCATCAATGGTGATTATCGATAGTTAACCCATGATGGTCATCCCTATAGTGGACCAGTTATGGAAGTGGATTCAGGTGGGAGTCGGACCTAAGGTGACATTTTTCTCCATCTGAGCCTAAATGGTGTGACAGCGGTAGGCAGGCTTTAGCAGTGCTGGCAGAAACCAAATGGGTTGGTCACGTGAGGGCATAACATTGCTTGTTCCCAGACCAGCAGATTAGATCCTGCCCTACTCTGAGCAACACTCAAACCTTCATACTGTTACAATATATAGATGTATAAGCATGATAAGAGGAATGTCACCTACATATGGCCATACCTCCCAACATGACCCTCACCAGGAGGGACACAATGCTGTGCTCCTGGACCTTCCTCTTAATTTGTGATTGCTGACACCTGTTTTGAACAGGTCCATGGATAAGAAAGGTGTTTCAGCACAGGTGATGGCAACCATAAATTAAGAGGGAAGTCCAGGAGCAGAGAATGTCCCTCCTGGAGAGGGTCATGTGATATGGCTAATGATCTATCTGTTTCTATCCACCTACCTGCAACCGTTACCAAATAGATTGCATACCACCCAACATGACCATCTCCAGGAGGGACACAATGCTCTGCTTCTGGACTTTTCTCTTCATTTATGATTGCCGGCACCTGTTTTGAACAAGTTAATGGATAAGGAAGGTGTTTCAGCACAGGTGATGGCAATCATAAAAAAAGAAAATAGTCCAGAAGCAGAGCATTCTGTCCCTCCTGGAGAGGGTCATGTTGGGAGGTATGAGATTGCATTATCATTTTGACTATTCCATTTCCTGATAATATAAAAGCAAGACTGATATGCACAGAATTATGCATAGAAGATAAAAACAATTTACAGTGCATACGGAAAGTATTCACCGTGCTTCACTTTTTCCACATTTTGTTATGTTACAGCCTTATTCCAAAACGGAATAAATTCATTTTTTCCCCTCAAAATTCTACATACAATACCCCATAATGACAATGTGAAAAAAAAGTTTTTTTTTTTTAGATTTTTGCTAATTTAATAAAAATAAGAAACTAAGAAATCACATGTAAATAAGTATTCACAGCCTTTGCCATGAAGCTCAAAATTTAACTCAGGTGCATCCTGTTTCCACTGATCATCCTTGAGATGTTCCTTCAGCTTAATTGGAGTCCACCTGTGGTAAACTCAGTTGATTGGACATGATTTGGAAAGGCACACACCTGTCTATATAACGTCACACACTTGACAGTGCATGTCTGAGCACAAACCAAGCATGAAGTCAAAAGGAATTGTCTGTAGACCTCCGAGACAGAATTGTCTTGAGGCACAAATCTGGGGAAGGGTACAGAAAAATATCTGCTCCTTTTAAGGTCCCAATGAACACAGTGGCCTCCATCAGAAGTTCGGAACCACAAGGACTCTTGCTAGAGCTGGCCGGCCATCTAAACTGAACGATTGGGGGAGAAGGGCCCTAGTCAGGAAAGTGACCAAGAACCCGATGGTCATCTGTCAGAGAAAGTGACCAAGAACCCGATGGTCATCTGTCAGAGCTAGAGCATTCCTCTGTGAAGAGAGGAGAAAACTTCCAGAAGGACAACCATCTCTGCAGCAATCCACCAATCAGGCCTGTACGGTAGAGTGGCCAGACGGAAGCCACTCCTTAGTAAAAAGCACATGGCAGTCCACCTGGAGTTTGCCAAAATGCATCTAAAGGACTCTCAGACCATGAGAAACAAAATTCTCTAGTCTGATGAGACAAAGATTGAACTCTTTGGTGTGAATGTCAGGCGTCATGTTTGGAGGAAACCAGGCACTGCTCATCACCAGGCCAATACTATCCCTACAGTGAAGCATGGTGGTGGCAGCATCATGGTGTGGGGATGTTTTTCAGCAGCAGGAACTGGGAGACTAGTCAGGATAGAGGGAAAGATGAATGCAGCAATGTACAGAGACATTCAGGATGAAAACCTGCTCCAGAGCTCTCTTGACCTCAGACTGGGGCAACAGTTCATCTTTCAGCAGGACAACGACCCTAAGCACACAGCCAAGATATCAACTCTGTGATTGTCCTTAAGTGCAGTAGTGGCTCTTGCCCGTGGCGCCACTGCCCCGAGGGCAAGAGCCGCATACTAATTTCCCCCCCCCCCCCCCGGCTGCAGCAGGCAACTTGGGCTGTGTGGGCGCCAGCTGCAGAGGGCGTTGCTGACTGACACTAGAGGTCATAATTGACCCCTAGTGTCTGTGCGGCGCTACTATGGGAGAGACGTCATGAGTAGAGAGGGGCCGGTGGCCGGAGACGGAGGGCAGCAAGCAGGAGCGGTAAGTATGGTGTGTGTTGTTGTTTTTTATGTGCGTGTGCGGCGCTACTGGGGCACAACTACTGAGGGCACTACTGAGGGCACTGGCACAACTACTGGGGACACTGGCACATCTACAGGGGGCACAACTACTGGGGGCACTGGCACAGCCACAGGGGGCACAACTACTGGGGGCACTGGCACAGCTACATGGGGCACAACTACTGGGGGCACTGGCACTGCTACAAGGGGCACAGCTACAGGGAGCACTGGCACAGCTACAGGGGGCACAACTACTGGGGGCACTGGCACAGCTACAGGGGTCACAACTGCTGGGGGCACAACTACAGGGGGCACAACTACTGGGGGTACAGCTACAAGGGGCACAGCTACAGGGGGCACAGTTAGGAGGCACAGTTAGGGGGGGCACTGGCACAGCTACAGGGGGCACAACTACTGGGGGCACTGCTACAGGGGGCAAAGCTACAGAGGTCACAACTACTGGGGGCACAGTTACTGGGCTCACAACTATTGGGGCCACTGCTACAGGGGGCACAGCTGCTGGAGGCAGAACTACTGGGGGGGCAAATCTACTGGGGGTACAGCTACAGGGGGGCACAAGTACAAGGAGATAACTGTGGCCATGCCCCTTCCCTATGCAGAATCCACGCCCCTATTTTACCTGGGGGGGGGGGGGCACCACAGGAAACTTTCGCCCTGGGCGCCACAAGGTCTAGAACCAGCCCTGCTTGTTGAGTGGTCCAGCCAGAGCCCAGACTTGAATCCGATTGAACATCTCTGGAGAGATCTGAAAATGGCTGTGCACCGACGCTTCCCATCCGACCTGATGGAGCTCGAGAGGTGCTGCAAAGAGGAATGTGCGAAACTGCTCAAAGATAGGTGTGCCAAGTTTGTGGCATCATATTCAAAACACTTGAGGCTGTAATTGCTGCTAAAGGTGCATCAACAAAGTATTGAACAAAGGCCGTGAATACTTATGTACATGTGATTTCTTCATTTTTCTATTTTAATTAAATTTGCAAAAATCTCAAAAAAACTTTTTTCACATTGTCATTATGGGGTATTGGGGGTCATTCCAAGTTGATCGCTCGCTAGCTAGTTTTAGCAGCCATGCAAACACTATGCCGCCGCCCACTTGGGAGTGTATTTTAGCTTAGCAGAAGTGCGAACGCATGTGCAGCCGAGCTCTACAAAAACAGTTTGTGCAGTTTTCAGAGTAGCTCTGAACCTACTCAGCGCTTGCGATCACTTCAGCCTATTCGTGTCCGGATTTGACGTCATACACCCGCCCAGCGAACGCCCAGCCACGCCTGCGTTTTTTCAGACACGCCTGCATATTTTCAAACACTCCCTGAAAATGGTCAGTTGACACCCAGTAACGCCCCCTTCCTGTCAATCTTCTTGCGGCCACCAGTGCGAAGGAAAACTTTGCTAGAACCTGAGCACAACCACAAAGAGCTTTGTACCCGTATGTCGCGCGTGCGCATTGCGGGGCATACGCATGCGCAGAAATGCAGTTTATTCACCTGATCGCTGCGCTGTGAAAATCAACTCGGAATGACCCTCATTGTGTGTAGAATTTTGAGGGGGAAAAAATAATTTATTCCATTTTGGAATACATAACAAACAAAACGTAACATAACAAAATTTGGAAAAAAAGAGAAGCGCTGTGAATACTTTCCGGATGCACTGTATTTGATAACAGTTGTGAGAGGGCTTTTTTAAACCAATAAAATAAAAGAAACCTGCAAATGGCTAGACCTTTTAATACTGACCTTACAGCTTGCCAATGGGAGTAATTCCAAGTTGATCGCAGCAGGAATTTTTTTAGCAGTTGGGCAAAACCATGGGGGTCATTCCGAGTTGTTCGCTCGCAAGCGGATTTTAGTAGATTTGCTCATGCTAAGCCGCCGCCTACTGGGAGTGAATATTAGCATCTTAAAATTGCGAACGATGTATTCGCAATATTGCGATTACACACCTCGTAGCAGTTTCTGAGTTGCTCCAGACTTACTCGGCATCTGCGAACATTTCAGTACTTGTCGTTCCTGGTTTGACGTCACAAACACACCCAGCGTTCGCCCAGACACTCCCCCGTTTCTCCGGCCACTCCTGCGTTTTTTCCGGAAATGGTAGCGTTTTTTCCCACACGCCCATAAAACGGCCTGTTTCCGCCCAGTAACACCCATTTCCTGTCAATCACATTACGATCGCCGGAACGATGAAAAAGCCGTGAGTAAAATTCCTAACTGCATAGCAAATTTACTTGTCGCAGTGCGGACATTGCGCATGCGCATTAAGCGGAAAATCGCTGCGATGCGAAGATTTTTACCGAGCGAACAACTCGGAATGACCCCCCATGTGCACTGCAGGGGGGGGCAGATATAACATGTGCAGAGAGAGTTAGATTTGGGTGGGGTGTATTCAAACTGAAATCTAAATTGCAGTGTAAAAATAAAGCAGCCAGTATTTACCCTGCACAGAAACAAAATAACCCACCCAAATCTAACTCTCTCTGCAAATGTTATATCTGCCCCCCCCCCCCCCCTGCAGTGCACATGGTTTTGCCCAACTGCTAAAAAATTTCCTGCTGCGATCAACTTGGAATTACCCCCAATGTCCCTTCATTTGCATGATTGTCCATTGACCAATATAGATACACAAATACTTATGCTGTCATTTACCGGGTATGGCCCAGAAAGCCAGGCATAGCAAGATGCTCAGACAAGAGAGATATCAATATTATTAGCTAATTAGTCACAACACAGACACCTAGTTTGGCTGCTCACTGGTAAATTGAGCTGATCAAATAAAACAGAAACAAACAGAATTTGGCAGGAAAGTAGAAGTGTCTACTGCCCAACAATTGAGAAAGCACAGCACAGGCAGCTTGCGGAACACAATAGAGAGGTGAAACTGCTTAAATGCAGATACCCGGTTCAGGCTCTCATAGATCTCTCAGGGTCCCATATACACATCTCCAAACTGTCCATCCCAGCTCCTCTGTAACTGCGGGACACACCCTGGAACACTAAATGAAAACTACATTCTGTTGACCAATTGAGATAATTATAATGACTGCTATACAATACCAGCATTCTACTCACCAACAGACAATACAGAGAGCTTGATATACTGTACAAAACAGAGAACATTCTATTGACCAAATATTGACCTATACACAAAACAATGAGTGTTCTAGTGGCCTGCAGGCAATACAGAGAGCATTCTGATGACTGATATACGATACAGGGAGCAAACTAGTACATGATATACAAAAGTGAGAGCACTAAATTAACTAACATGAGATATAAAGAACATTCTAGTGACAAATATACAATGCAAAGAAGCATTCTAGGGATACAATACATTGTGGATTTAAGTGGCACATATACAATACAGAAACCATTTTAGTGACCAATATGCAACACAGAGAGCCTGTTAGCGAGCACTGTACATTTCATAGAGCATTCTAATGACTTATATATTATACAGAGAGCATTAATGATTAAGACCTATATACAATTCAATTGACCAATTTACAATGCAGACATTGCAGAGAACAATCTAGTGACTCATATACAATGCAGAGATCCATCTAGTGACCAATATAGAATACAGGGAGCGTTTAGTGACTTATATACAATACAGAGAGCATTCTAGTGACCTCCATACAAGGCAGAAAAAAACATCAGCCTGGTTCCTGAAAAGCAGTAATTTGAAGAAAGAGAGCTCCTGTCTTCAGTAGTGCTGTGTTTAAATCAGCAAATCCACATAAAGAATGTATGTTCATGAAGAGACTGCAAGCTGGTCATCAATGGTTTGACTAAAGATCACCTGCCTAGTTCCACCAGCGAACATCTGGGCTGACTGTGAAACCTTTATCCATAGGATGCTATTTATTTCTGCCCCACCCTATGTCATGTCTGCCCTCATGGCCCATATATGTCTCCGCTTACTTCATTCCTGACCCCCATCTTGTCTGTCTCCACTCACATCCAAGTGCGGGCTCCGTCCTTCTCTCTGGTCTGTCCACCATTACTTATTAAATGCTTTTTGCTATTTCTTATGTTGAGACTGAATATCTCACAGTTATGCTTGGGTTCAGCTGCTGCTATAGGAGGCTTTAATTTTTTTATTATTATTATTATTATTACTATTATTATTATTATTATTAATAACATTTTCTTATATAGCGCAGCATATTCCGTTGCGCTTTACAATTAGAACAACAGCAATAGAACAAAACTGGGGAAAAAACAGACAGACATAGAGGTAGGAAGGCCCTGCTCGCAAACTTACACAAGGATACACAAGGATAGATGCTACCTATTGCATAATGGTCCACCAGATTGCTAGGTTCTTAATGGGTTGTATGATATGATCACCCCGCAATGTTGGCCAAGTGTCAGGAGGGTGTGAGAGTAAAGAAAGACAAAATATGTGATGTTATGAATACTGTACAGAGAGGATGTAATTAGATAGGGAAGCACTGAAGGTTATGTGGGTGGGTCTGGAATTTGATAGGCTTGTCTGAAGAGGTGAGTTTTCAGGGAACGTTTAAAGGTTTGGAGGAGACTAGAGGCAAGTCTTATTGTGCATGGGAGGGCATTCCACAGAGTGGGTGAAACCCATATAAAGGGGGTCATTCCGACCCGTTCGCACGCAGCGGTTTGTCGCTGCAGTGCGAACGGGTCCAGGAATGCGCATGCGCGTCGTTGCCTGGCGACAGGGATCGCCAGGTTACGATGCGGATTATGAAGAAAGCGGTCGCAGCGGCGGCCGGAAGAAGATTGACAGAAAGAAGGTGTTCCTGGGCGTCACCAGACCGTTAGCGGTCGTTTGTTGGGGAGTGGTGGAGAAAACGCAGGTGTGGTCAGAAGAACGGAGGGCGGATGTCTGACGTCAAAGCCGGGACCTGCATCGCTGGAGCCGTCGCACAGGCTAAGTAGGTCTTCGGCTAGTCTTCTTTCACACAAAACTTTTTTAGCTTAGCAGGGCTGCACAAGCGTTCGCAGCCTTGCTAAGCTAAAATACACTCCCCCATAGGCGTGGACTAGTTGATCGCACCAGCAGCAAAAAGTTGCTGGCTGCGATCAACTCGGAATGACCACCAAAGTCCTGTAATTTTGAGTGGGAACAAGTAATACGTGTGGATGAGAGACGTAGATCGTGTGTAGAACGAAGAGGTCGGTTAGGAAGATATCTTGAGATGAGTGAGGAGATGTATGTTGGTGCAGTTTGGTTAATAGACTTGTATGTAACTAAAAGTATTTTATATTTAATACGGTAGAATACCGGTAACCAATGGAGGGACTGACAGAGCGGATCTGCAGGCGATGAACGTCTAGCGAGGAAGATTAGCCTCGCAGCTGCATTCAGAATGGATTGTAGTTGCGAGAGCCTATGTTTGGGAAGACCGGTCAGGAGACTATTACAATAATCAATGCGGGAAATAATGAGAGCATGGATTAGAGTTTTTGCTGTGTCTTGTGTAAGATATGGTCGTGTTTTGGATATGTTTCTTACATGTATGTAACATGATCTTGAGACAGATTGAATGTGGGGAACAAAGGACAGTTCAGAGTCAAGAATGACATCTAGGCAGCGAGCTTGTGGGGTAGGGATTATTGCCGAGTTAGCACAATACAATGTCGCTGTAGTGCTGGCCAGTTACTTCACCATGCAGCAATCCTGCAATAATTCATATTGTAACGGTCCTTTATAGCTGCAGAATAGGCCGTGGGGAGCTGAGTGAATGAGACAGCTAATGCGGCCCTGTGCAATTCAGCCCTGGCAAGTAGCTTGTGTCCCAACAGGCACTGGAGGGTTGTGGCCCGAGCACCCCTAGGCCCAGGCACTGTCACAAATACAACTATTACTACAGTATGCCTGTGCTGATCTTCAGGGACCCCAAGCAAGATACTGGTTGACCCCTCTCTCCTCTCTGTTAAATGTTTTGGAGAAATCCAAGGACCTCAGTTGCCAGCTGGGCAATACGCCGTAGCCTGAGTTACCTAATGGATGATCCGGCTCTGACACCCGGATAAAGGTCAGTAAATCTCTGATACCATACTGTGAAAGTTATAACAGACACTAATGCATAGGCAAACAAAGGGGGGATTTCCAGATGCCCAGAACCCCTGCTCCCCTACCTCCCTAGCCTGATCAGCTTCTCAAATGTTAATATATTGGAGATACCTGAGGACTGAGTTTGGGAATCACTGCCATATACCATCTTTATTGTTAATTCTTAATACAGTTTTTTATATATATATATGCGTAGTTATACCAGTGTGTACATATATGTCCTGGTGAAGTTATCTATCCGCTATCCCTGATCTCCGCCAATGCTCCGCAGCGCAGGGGACTTAAGGAGTGATTTAGAGCTGATCGTAGATGTGCTAAATTTAGCACAGCTATGATCAGTTCCTCTGACATGTGGGGGGACGCCCAGCACAGGGCTAGTTCGCCCCACATGTCAGGCCCTACTTTCCCCCGCAAGGGTGCAAAACCCGCTAAGTAGCTACCTGCCAGCGCAGCTCCTGCGCGCTGGCAGGGGGCTAACCGCTGCGTCCTGCACATGCGCAGACCTCCGGGAACATGGCGTCGGTGAATCCTACCGTACCAGGTGACCAGCAGTGGCTGTGAAATGCACAGTGCTGCTGATCCCCGGAGACAGGCAGCCAGCACATATATTACATACATTACGTGTATGTTAACCCCTCCCCTCTCATGTAATGTGTGGACTGCGCCGCCATTAGTCCTGACCCTTGTGCACAGTCACAGGTCATGCAAAAATTAGCGTTTGTTTTTTTTAAAACAACTTCCGCTCAAAAAAAGCCATAAATCACATTTACGTCTCCCACTGAAAGCCATTCTCAATAGATAACTTACTGCATCAAATAAGGGGACCTCAATGTGAATTGATGCAGGATGTGGGAAATCTGGGCCTTAGAATCTCCTAACCCTGATCTCTGGACTTGTTACTGTCTGGTGATTGCGTGACATCACAAGAGTCTGTGCGCTGCAGTTTTGTAATGAGCCTCACAGTAAAACATAACCCCCTTTGAAGACCAACAAGCCTTTCAGGATCAATATTTATGAGTAAGCCCTCTTAACCTCTGAGCCAGCTCCTTCCCTCTGTTGGCGACAATAGATCCTCAGCTGCCAGCTGGTGCAGTTAATGTTCTATCTCACTGTAGAGATCTGTCAGTGCGTTTCTCCACTGCCAGCATCCTTAGCTGCAAAAGCTGTACCTATTGCCAGGAGAGGCCGCCCCAAACATCCCTGCAGCGTTCAGGTTGTGTGCACCAAGCTGCTTTCAGAGCGAGCCTGTAATAAATGGGGAACTTCTTGTGTGCTATAAGTGCCCATTCACATTTGTCATTCATTTGTTATTCACCATTTTCCTCTGTTCTCAGTGTGGCCAGGTACGCACTGTGGATAGAATTCATGTTTGTACGCAAATGCATTTGCAATTGTTCTAAGCTACGCAACAGCTAATGTTAGCAAGTGAGGATGCCGCCAAGGAATGACAAGAGACACCCACCGGAGCCATCGCAAACTCATTCGCAATTGCGTACACCAGTCTATACGCAATAAAGGAGAACACAGACTGCAAGGATAACCCTATGGCTACGTAGACTGGACGCGGCAGTAGCGACGCTGGCGCAATGCTTCTCTGCGTACAGGATTGCAGCTGACTGCAGATACACGCCCCGAAAATGGGCACTCCCCGTTAACAGCTCCAAACGGTCACTTCCAGTCAATCACTTTTCCATGAAATCCTCATTGTGAGCGGGATCGCAGCGGCGAATTGGCACAGTGTAACCGCAGAACATGCGCAGTTGGTCGATAATTGCTCCATTGCACGAACATCGGCCGTTGCATACAAACATGAATTAGGCCCAGTGTTACAGCCTAAACAGATGCTCCTCCAGTCTACATATTGGTAGGGTGCCTGATGGACGCGATCTCAAGGTCACAACTTGCATGAGGACATATTTTGGACATACAGAGTCGCAGTACAGATTTGTGCGGTTACTGGGAGGTAAATGGGATGGCTATAAAAGACGTACAGAGATGTGGCATCTTATGGAAGTGTTGGAGGTGTGCTGCGGGAGTGCTGCGGCATAATCGTTCCCCCAGGAAGCCATAATCAGACGGAGAAACTGCACCTGCCACAGCGTTCCATGGTGCGACCCATGTTAGTGTCTTAGGGGGTCATTCCGAGTTGTTCGCTCTGTAAATTTCTTCGCATCGCAGCGATTTTCCGCTTAGTGCGCATGCGCAATGTTCGCACTGCGACTGCGCCAAGTAAATTTGCTATGCAGTTAGGAATTTTACTCACGGTTTTTTCATCGTTCTGGTGATCGGAGTGTGATTGACAGGAAGTGGGTGTTTATGGGCGGAAACTAGCCGTTTTATGGGAGTGTGTGAAAAAACGCTACCGTTTCTGGGAAAAACGCGGGAGTGGCTGGAGAAACGGAGGAGTGTCTGGGCGAACGCTGGGTGTGTTTGTGACGTCAAACCAGGAACGACAAGCACTGAACTGATCGCAGATGCCGAGTAAGTTTGAAGCTACTCAGAAACTGCTAAGAAGTGTGTAATCGCAATTTTGAGAATCTTTTGTTCGCAATTTTAAGAATCTAAGATTCACTCCCAGTAGGCGGCGGCTTAGCGTGTGTAAAGCTGCTAAAAGCAGCTTGCGAGCGAACAACTCGGAATGACCCCCTTAAGACGTACCAAATGGCAATGCGTCGCCTAAGGATGCTGACAGTGGGGGCCTCAGATCATGCACATTCAGCAGCGTGGATCTCCACCAGGAAAGAGCTTTCGTACCGGCATCAACCTACAGTCACAGACGCAACTCCGGAAAAAGGCGGTGCAGTGGCCACTTCTGCATCCGACTCAGAATCAGCCCCGCAGTCTTATCTGTACTAAAAATAACAATACAGATTTGCCTGCATAGGCTGCAACATGCTGCAAAATAGAAATGGCTCTTCTCTGGAGGCGGATAAAACCCCTCTGGTCATTCAGTGGTTAATGCGGCAGTCACCCACTAAGGTGAATGTGAGCCCACGTTTCTCACAGATATATGTTCAGTATTAATATACAGTTTACCGTGAGTTCACGACAGTGAACGCTGCAGGTAACATCTAAATTGGCGCAACGCAGAACAAACGCCATCAGAAAATGAGCACGCATGTTCAGGCCCTTCATTTACATTCTTTTTTGGAGCACAATGTGAGATCAGTTTGGTGCTAATGCCTACACATGGCACATACAATATACTGTACCTGCTGTCTTTTGCTTTCAGAGGAGACGGACAGCAGCTGCTGCAGGGTCCATACGTAACACGGCCATTCAATGGCTCTTACCCCAGCAGCTGCCAGGTCAGACATACTGTATACTCCCAACACAGGAGTAACCTGGGAAAGCCGGTTTATTGCAAAGTCTCATTATTATTATTTATAATGCGAAGGGGTCTATTCTTTATCCATTATTGTAAGTGAAAATATACATTTTCACCTTCTTTTGTAAAAAGTACAGATGCCATCCATTAAAAGGTAGCGCAGGAGAGTTCATTAAAATTTCCTACAAACTGCTACCCCCGTTGCGGAACGTGGATCCCCTTACTCTTACATATATGACGCCGGAGACATTTCTACTGTATTCAGCAGCGCAGTTGCAGGCTGGAACACAACTAGAAACGGTCTGCGTTGTAATCACCTCTCCCCCGTTACCTCTCCCAAACGGCTCCTGACTGTCAAACACGTTGCAAATAAGTTCTCACCGGGACCTCCGTGGCAGGGTTAAGAGTTTACAGGAATAGCTGCGTTTCACCACGCGCTGCGAGTTCCATACATAACTAACGGGGGCTTCAGGGGTGCAATGATAAATATGCCCCTGAATAATAATAACCAAGCTCCAATATTTATTACTTTGTTTATAAATTTCAGTATACACGGTCGAGACACATTTGACGTCGGCAGTAGCACATGAGGTACGTCACATGTCACACCCTGGCTTGGTGGGTATATAAGGTGTGCGATAGGACGTCTGCACACATATCACTCATTGCTGTCATGGGTAAAAGGGGCGGTTTATCTGAGTTGCAAAAAGTGACGATTATCGGCTCTCGGGCCAAGGGTGGCAGTATTCGTGAAACAGCGCAGTGTGTGAACTGTTTGCGTGCTGCTGTGGTGAAGGTGTATCGTGACTGGACAAATGGCAGCATTGCGAATATCCGTTGTGGAAACTGCGGAGCACCACGTGCCACTGATACGAAGGTGCGCGAGGGCCGACCAACACTCTACAGTGGAGCAGCTCACTGTCAAAATGGACCTGGGGGCTACCAGACGTGTGTCTAAAATGACAGTTCAGCCCGTCTAGTTGCTGCCTGTGCTGCACGCGGCCGTTAATCTGGCAATTAGCTGGTGGTCACATTAATGTGACTCGACCGTGTTTCTCTCATATGACTGCAAGAAATATATTTTTTATTTAAATCAGCGTTAGGCATCCTGTGGAACACCATTTACTGTGGTCCTGCATGTTTTCATGCTAGAGTTTGTAGTTTCACAACAGCTGAAGAACCATAGGTGTCTTAAGTCTGATCTCATCCGACAACGGTTAATGCAATTGTGAGATCAGTGGGGAATTTAGTCCCATGTGTAATGGCTCCTGTTGGAAGGTAAGATACCCTTTGCTTAGTTCTCATAAAACGCTGCAATTATTCCAACATAAGCTAATGCCATTTCCTGCTGTATTCTCCATGGTAATAGGCAGAATTCATTCCACAAACCCAGTGCTGGAATATCAGTACCCAGAATGCACTGCAAGCACATACATAAACATTGGACCGATGAGGTCAGGAATATGCGAATCACAGGGAAATGCAAACCAGGGAGATATAGAGATATATATAGAATACAGCTCAGAACCATGGCTGCAAACACAGAGGAAGACCAGCCCTCCCAGCATGCTGAGCAAATCATGAGACAACTCAGAACTACAAGAGCCAGAATGCAAAGCAGCAGGCTGGAACTTCTCTCTGGGTTACATATTATGATGTAGCGGTTTCCTAGCAACAGATACAGAATAATGGGAAGATGCTACATTTCTATAAAATGATACAAATACTGGTGTGTGTGTGATATTATTTCTGTGGGAGAGGTTTTTTTTTTTTGAGTAATAGGAGGAGATATTGGGGTCTATTCATGAAGCAGTGAAAAAAGTAGAGAAGTGAGCCTGTGGAGAAGTTGCCCATGGCAACCAATCAGCTGCTCCATACATTTGTATAGTGTGCAAATTATAAATGTTATTTCAAGGCTGATTGGTTGCCATGGGCAACTTCTCCACTGGCTCACTTCTCCACACTTTTCACTGCTTCATGAATAGACCCCATAGGGAGAGCGTATATGGAGTAATAGTAGGAGATATACGTAGAGATTATATGGAGTAATAAGAGGAGATACAGGGAGAGGGTATATGGAGTAATAGGAGTAATAGTGGGAGGAGTAATAATAAGAGATATACGGAGAGGTTATATGGAGTAATAGGAGGAGATACAGGGAGAGGGTATGTGGTATAATAGTAGGAGATATAGGGCGAGGGTATATGGAGTAATAGGAGGAGTGATAGGGTGTTGTTATACGGAGTAATATGAGGAACTATAGGGAGAGGTTATATGGAGTAATAGGAGGAGATACAGGGAGTAGGGATGGCCATAAGTGGGTTTTCCATCAATGGTCACCATCGATGGTACCATTGATGGATAACCTCGATGGTGTAAAACCATATGGATGGGATCCATTGATGATTTTACCCATCGATGGTCATCCCTGCATTACTGTGTAACGAAATGCGGGCCAATCAGAGCCCAGGGGCATGGCTTAGCGGGTGTCAGGGGGCGGGGCTAAGCTCCGTACCCTGACACTTTGAGGTGGAAAAAAAAAATTCAGTAGCACTGAACCATCGATGGCGGGAAACCATCTGGTTCTCCCTCATCGATGGTAAAAGTATTCAACATTGGCCATAGACCATCGATAATTTTGAATCATCGATGGTGGAGGGCCATCTCTAACAGGGAGTGGTTATATGGAGTAATAGGAGGAGATATAGGGAGAGGGTATATAGGAGGAGATATAGGGAGAGGGTATATGGAGTAATAGGAGGAGATATAGGGAGAGGGTATATGGAGAAATAGGAGGAGATATAGGGAGAGGGTATATGGAGTAATAGGAGCAGATAGAGGGAGAGGGTATATTGAGTAATAGGAGGAGATATAGGGAGAGGTTATATGGAGTAATAGGAGGAGATATAGGCAGAGGGTATATGGAGTAATAGGAGGAGATATAAGGAGAGGTTATATGGAGTAATAGGAGGAGATAGAGGGAGAGGGTATATGGAGTAATAGAAGGAGATATAGGGAGAGGGTATATGGAGTAATAGGAGGAGATATAGGGAGAGGTTATATGGAGTAATAGGAGGAGATATAGGGAGAGGGTATATGGAGTAATAGGAGGAGATATAAGGAGAGGTTATATGGAGTAATAGGAGGAGATAGAGGGAGAGGGTATATGGAGTAATAGGAGGAGATATAGGGAGAGGATATATGGAGTAATAGGATGAATTATAGGGACAGGTCATATGGACTATTAAGGGAAGTTACTAGAAAAATGTAGATGGACTAATAATGGAAGTTTTAAGGAGAACTTATATGGCGTTATATGATGAGTTACAGCGAGTTTAAATGGAATAATAGAAGGAAGTACAGGGAGGGGTTATATTGAGTAATAAAAGTTATAGGGAGAGGTTATATGGTGTAATGGGAGGAGATATGGGGGTCTATTCATGTAAGAATGCGATGTTTATGTTTAACTTATCACTAAACATCGCATTCTTATTTCAGGGTTTTTTTCAGATTTCTAACGCAATTCATTAATACTTACCTGTTCCCTGATGCGATGCGGTATCCGGCTGTTCCGCGATCCCGGCTTCTCCAGTCTTCTCTCTTCATACTGCGGCTGGGGTCTTCTGCACATGCGCAGTGTCCCCCCCTGCCTCCAGGTGTCATCTGCACATGCGCCGGGGAAACGAGACCTCCAGCGGCGGGCAAGGGCAGCAAGGAGGAGGTGACCCAGCATATGCAAATGCATATGCCCTGGGCTCCTCTGATTGGCTCTTGTCACGGAAGGGGGCGGGGAGAAGGCAGGATATGGACGTTTTCACTGTTCTTCTCCTGTACTAGCCTCCCCATCGCCTGTCTGAGATGGCGATGGGGTTTTGCGAAGGGTAACGGAAAACTGGGCTTTCCGTTCCTACATGAATTGCAGTCACCATACAAACGTATGGTGATGCGATTCAGCCACAGAGCGGGGATGCCGCTGGGGAAGTCAGGGACTTCTCCACGGTAACCCGCTCTGTGAATTGCGGTAAGCAGAGAAAAACCCTGTTTACCGCAAAACAGGGCTTTTCTCTGCTGCATGAATAGACCCCATGGAGTGATAGGAGAAGTTATAGTGAGGGGTTATATAGAGTAATAGGAGTTATAAGAGCAGATTATGTGAAATATGATGAATTTTGGGGAAGGGTCATATGGAGTAACAGGAGGAGTTGTAGGAGGAATTATAGGGACAGGTATATGGAGTGATAGGTGGAGTTATAGGAAAATTGTATATGCATTAATAACAGGAGTTTAAATGAGAGGTTATATTGAGTAATGGAATTTACAGGGAAAGGTTATAAGGAGTAATGGGATGAGATATAGGAAGAGGTTATATGGAGTAATAGGACGAGATATGGGGAGAGGTTATATGGAGTAATAGGAGGAGATATAGGAAGAGGGTATATGGAGTAATAGGATGAGTTATAGGGAGAGGGTATATGGAGTAATGGGAGGAGATATAGGGAGAGGTTATATGGAGTAATAGGAGGAGAATGGAGATATAGGGAGAGGTTATATGGAGTAATAGGAGGAGATATAGGGAGAGGTTATATGGAGTACTAGGAGGTCATATAGGGAGAGGTTATATGGAGTAATAGGAGGAGATATAGGGAGAGGTTATATGGAGTAATAGGAGGAGAAATAGGGAGAGGGTATATGGAGTAATGGGAGGAGATATGGGGAGAGGTTATATGGAGTAATAGGAGGAGATATAGGGAGAGGGTATATGGAGTACTAGGAGGAGATATAGGAAGAGGTTATATGGAGTAATAGGAGGGGATATAGGGAGAGGTTATATGGAGTAATAGGAGGGGATATAGGGAGAGGTTATAATGGAATAATAGGAGGAGATATAGTGAGAGGTTATATGGAGTAATAGGAGGAGATATAGGGAGAGGGTATATGGAGTAATAGGAGGAGATATAGGGAGAGGGTATATGGAGTAATAGGAAGAGATATAGGGAGAGGGTATATGGAGTAATAGGAGGAGATATAGGGAGAGGTTATATGGAGTAATAGGAGGAGATATAGGGAGAGGGTAAATGGAGTAATAGAAGATATAGGGAGAGGTATATGGAGTAATGGGAGGAGTTATAGGGAGAGGTTATATGGAGTAATAGGAGGAGATATAGGGAGAGGGTATATGGAGTAATAGGAGGAGATATAGGGAGAGGGTATATGGAGTAATAGGAGGAGATATAGGGAGAGGGTATATGGAGTAATAGAAGATATAGGGAGAGGTTATATGGAGTAATAGGAGTAGGGCCGGCTCTTCCATTAGGCAGCTTTAGGCAGCTGCCTAGGGGCGCTGGCTCTTGGAGGGCGCCACTGAATTCACCAAGCAATAAATTGAAGAATGTCTCTGTACGAGACATCCTCATTTTACACTGCACTGGCAGCGGCTGCAGGTCTAATCAGGTACAGCTGCCGCTATGAGGCTGCGCTGCATAGTGCCTCAGCGCTTCCTCCGTGCTGACACGTGTATCGTCAAGTCATGTGAAGGCATGATGTAACTATGGCTCCTGAGGGGCGCCCCCACAATCGCTCCTCATAACCCTGATGCACCTCCTCCAGGCCCCTGGATCCCGGCTCTCCAGCAGCAAGCAGCACATGACTACATGTCTGCACCTAGCAGCATTGTTGTAATGCTGCTGCCGACTTTAAGAGGAACCATGCCAATGATGAGGGAAAAAAACATAAGGTAAGTAACCCATGGGAGTTTCTGCGGGACCACAGAGGGTGGGTGGGGGAAAGTTTGGGGAGGGTGGGGTTTGCACAGCACATTAGAGAAAACACAGGAACATAAAAATATATGTAGGTGTGTATATATGTACGTACACACATACAATTAAATATCCCCACCAGATGTATATCACTCAGCATAAAAGTGATACTGACCTCAGTGTCTTATTCAATTCCTAACATGCCACCTACAATTTACACATATTACAACAACATATATTTTCATTTTAAAAGTCCTTGAGTGTCATCTCTTTTCTCTGTCTATGTATAATGATACCTCCGGAAGGTGGTGAGGGGGTAAGGGGTGGTTGTTGCAGGTTAGGGGGACGCTAGGCGCCTAGGGTGCAGAGAGACCTTGCACCGGCCCTGCCTGAGAGAGTCTGCTGTTGAACATGACCGGAATATCATCAAACACAAAGTATCGCAAGGGGAAAGGTTGATGGTGGTAAGTATACAGGCACTTGAAGCAGAGCCGGCCATAGGCATAGGCAAACTAGGCAATTGCCTAGGGCATTTGATATGCCTAGGGGCATCAGCAGCGTCTGCTGATTAAAATGATATGCGGCATGCCTATATTCTGTGTGTAGCATTTCATATGCAGATACAGCCACAGTCTCACACAGTATATAGGCATGCTGCATATAATTTTAATCAGCAGAAGCTGCTTGTGCATCCTAGCCACATAGCAATGCAAATAAGATGCATTTTCATAAAAAAAGGTGCCCGACATTAGCATTGAGGCAAGATTTATGAGGACACATCTGTATCCAAGCAGAGGCAGAGGTCACAGTGTTAGTGGCAGTGTGAGTGCTGTGTGCATGTGAGTGGGTTGGTTGTGCAGTAGTGTTTGGAATATGTGTAAGGAGCATTATGTGTGTCATGTAAAAATGCATTAATAATGTGCAACATATGTCTAGGGAGCACTATATGTGTCATTATGTGTACAAGGGCATTAATAATGTGCGGCATATGTGTAACAGGGTACTACTGTATGTGTGTCATGTGTATAGGGGCACTAATAATGTGCAGCAAATGTGTAGGGGGCACTATGTGTGTCATTATGTGTATAAGGGCATTAATAATGTACGGCATATGTGTAAGGGACATTATGTGTAAAAGGGCATTAATAAAGGTTGTCATAATGTGTAAGGCGCATTATGTTTATAAGGACATTAATCATTTGTCTCATATGTGTAAGGTGCATTACTGTGTGGAATTATGTGTATAAATGCATTACTAATGTGTGGCATTATGTGTATAAGGTGCTCTACTATGTGGCGTTGCGTATAGAAAGGGCACTACTGTGTCATCTAATGTGAATAAAGAGCAATATGGTGTGGTGTAATGTGAATAAGGAGCAATTCAGTGTGATATAATGTGAATAAGGGGCTCTACTGCGAGGAGTAACGTTTAAGGTAAAGTGATACTACTGTGGGATGTAATATTAATTATGAACACTATCACATGATCAAATGTGAATAAAGTTGCAGTATTGTGTGGCGTAATTGGAATTGGGGTTACTATTGTGTGGCCATGCCTCTTGCCAGCAAAAACACACCCCTTTTTGGGCCAAATGTGCAAACTGTTCCTATTTAAAATATATGGGGTACATACACCAAAATAAGGACTGCTATGGGTGAGGGGTGATGGTGCTGGGAAAGAGGTGCAAGGTCAGAGGCGGAACCAGCGGTGGTGCTAGGGGGCACCAGCTAAAATTTTGCCTAGGGCATCATATTGGTTAGGGCCGGCTCTGAATAGGAGGAGATATAGGGAGAGGGTATATGGAGTAATAGGAGGAGATATAGGGAGAGGGTATATGGAGTAATAGAAGATATAGGGAGAGGTTATATGGAGTAATAGGAGAAGATATAGGGAGAGGGTAAATGGAGTAATAGAAGATATAGGGAGAGGTTATATGGAGTAATAGGAGGAGATATAGGGAGAGGGTATATGGAGTAATAGAAGGAGATATAGGGAGAGGTATATGGAGTAATAGGAGGAGATACAGGGAGAGGGTATATGGAGTAATAGGAGGAGATATAGGGAGAGGGTATATGGAGTAATAGGAGGAGATATAGGGAGAGGGTATATGGAATAATAGGAGGCGATATAGGGATATAGGGAGAGGGTATATGGAGTAATAGGAGGAGATATAGGGAGAGGGTATATGGAGTAATAGGAGGAGATATAGGGAGAGGGTATATGGAGTAATAGGAGGAGATATAGGGAGTAATAGGAGGAGATACAGGGAGAGGGTATATGGAGTAATAGGAGGAGATATAGGGAGAGGTTATATGGAGTAATAGGAGGAGATATAGGGAGAGGGTATATGGAGTAATAGGAGGAGATATAGGGAGAGGATATATGGAGTAATAGGAGGAGATATAGGCAGAGGGTATATGTAGTAATAGGAGGAGATATACGGAGAGGTTATATGGAGTAATGGGAGGAGATATAGGGAGAGGGTATATGGAGTAATAGGGGGAGATATACGGAGAGGTTATATGGAGTAATGGGAGGAGATATAGGGAGAGGTTATATGGACTAATAGGAGATATAGGGAGAGGGTATATGGGGTAATAGGGAGAGATATAGGGAGAGGTTATATGGAGTAATAGGAGGAGATATAGGGAGAGGTTATAGGGAGTAATAGGAGTAGATATAGAGAGAGGGTATATGGAGTAATAGGAGGAGATATAGGGAGAGGTTATATGCAGTAATAGGAGGAGATATAGGGAGAGGGTAAATGGAGTAACAGAAGATATAGGGAGAGGTATATGGAGTAATAGGAGGAGATATACAGAGATGGTATATGGAGTAATGGGAGGAGATATAGGGAGAGGTATATGGAGTAATAGGAGGAGATATAGGGAGAAGTTATATGGAGTAATAGGAGGAGATATAGGGAGAGGGTAAATGGAGTAATAGAAGATATAGGGAGAGGTATATGGAGTAATACGAGGAGATATAGGGAGAGGGTATATGGAGTAATAGGAAGAGATATAGGGAGAGGTTAAAGGGAGTAATAGGAGTAGATATAGAGAGAGGGTATATGGAGTAATAGGAGGAGATATAGGGAGAGGTTATATGGAGTAATAGGAGGAGATATAGGGAGAGGGTAAATGGAGTAATAGAAGATATAGGGAGAGGTATATGGAGTAATAGGAGGAGATATACAGAGATGGTATATGGAGTAATGGGAGGAGATATAGGGAGAGGTATATGGAGTAATAGGGAGAAGTTATATGGAGTAATAGGAGGAGATATAGGGAGAGGGTAAATGGAGTAATAGAAGATATAGGGAGAGGTATATGGAGTAATAGGAGGAGATATAGGGAGAGGGTAAATGGAGTAATAGAAGATATAGGGAGAGGTATATGGAGTAATAGGAGGAGATATAGGGAGAGGGTATATGGAGTAATAGGAAGAGATATAGGGAGAGGTTATAAGTAGTAAAAGGAGGAGATATAGGGAGAGGGTATATGGAGTAATAGGAGGAGATATAGGGAGAGGTATATGGAGTAATGGGAGGAGATATAGGGAGAGGTATATGGAGTAATAGGAGGAGATATAGGGAGAAGTTATATGGAGTAATAGGAGGAGATATAGGGAGAGGGTAAATGGAGTAATAGAAGATATAGGGAGAGGTATATGGAGTAATAGGAGGAGACATAGGGAGAGGTATATGGAGTAATGGGAGGAGATATAAGGAGAGGTATATGGAGTAATGGGAGGAGATATAGGGAGAGGTATATGGAGTAATGGGAGGAGATATAGGGAGATGCTATATGGAGCAATAGGAGATATAGGGAGAGGGTATATATAGTAAGGAGTAATAGGGAGGGAATACATATGACAACCCAACAGCAGCATCCCGTCAGTGGCAATCCCGACAGCGAGTCCTCTCACAGGCCCGCTGTGCTCGCTTCAGGCCTCATGGCTTGCTTCGCTGGCCACAGGTTATATTCCCACTCAGTTGGTGGCGTGGACCCACCAACCGAGTGGGATTACCTGGTGGAGGTCGGGAATGCGGGCATCAGATTTTCACCGGCTATCGGGATCCCGACAGACGGTATTTTAACTGCATCCCATAGGAGAGGTAATTTAGAGTAGTAGTAGGAGGAGTTATAGGGGGAGTTTATAAAGAGTTATAGGAGGAATTGTAGTGTAAGGCTATATGGAAAATAGGAGTTACAGGGAAAGGTTACATGGATTAATAGGAAGAATACAGGAGAGGTTATGTAGAGTATTATGACTTATAGAGAGGTTATATGGAGGAATAGTAGATAGGGAGCAGCTATATTGAGTAATAAAAGGAGATATAGGGAGAGATGATAGACTAATTTGAGGATTCCTAGGGATAGGATATATAAAGTAATTGGAGATATGGAGATAGGTTATATGGATTAATAAGAGGAGATATAGGGAGAGGTTATAAGGAGTTATAGGATTTCTACGGAGAGGGTATATGGAGTAATAGGAGATATAGGGAGAGGGTATATGGAGTAATAGGAGATATAGGGAGAGGTTATATGGAGTAATAGGAGGAGATATAAGGAGAGGGTATATGGAATAATAGGAGGAGATATAGGGAGAGGGTATATGGAGTAATAGGGGGAGATATAGGGAGAGGTTATATAGAGTAATAGGAGATATAGGGAGAGGTTATATGGAGTAATAGGGAGAGATATAGGGAGAGGGTATATGGAGTAATAGGAGATATAGGGAGAGGGTATATGGAGTAATAGGAGGAGATATAGGGAGAGGATATATGGAGTAATAGGAGGAGATATAGGCAGAGGGTATATGTAGTAATAGGAGGAGATATAGGAGAGGTTATATGGAGTAATGGGAGGAGATATAGGGAGAGGGTATATGGAGTAATAGGGGGAGATATACGGAGAGGTTATATGGAGTAATGGGAGGAGATATAGGGAGAGGTTATATGGAGTAATAGGAGTTATAGGGAGAGGGTATATGGAGTAATAGGAGGAGATATAGGGAGAGGGTATATGGAGTAATAGGAGATATAGGGAGAGGGTATATGGAGTAATAGGAGGAGATATAGGGAGAGGTTATATGGAGTAATGGGAGGAGATATAGGGAGAGGGTATATGGAGTAATAGGGGGAGATATACGGAGAGGTTATATGGAGTAATGGGAGGAGATATAGGGAGAGGTTATATGGAGTAATAGGAGTTATAGGGAGAGGGTATATGGAGTAATAGGAGGAGATATAGGGAGAGGGTATATGGAGAAATAGGAGATATAGGGAGAGGGTATATGGAGTAATAGGAGGAGATATAGGGAGAGGTTATATGGAGTAATAGGAGATATAGGGAGAGGGTATATGGAGTAATAGGAGGAGATATAGGGAGAGGTTATATGGAGTAATAGGAGATATAGGGAGAGGGTATATGGAGTAATAGGAGGAGATATAGGGAGAGGTTATGTGGAGTAATAGGAGGAGATATAGGGAGAGGGTATATGGAGTAATAGGAAGAGATATAGGGAGAGGTTATAAGTAGTAATAGGAGGAGATATAGGGAGAGGTTATATGGAGTAATAGGAGGAGATATAGGGAGAGGATATATGGAGTAATAGGAGGATATATAGGGAGAGGGTATATGGAGTAATAGGAGAAGATATAGGGAGAGGGTATATGGAGTAATAGGAAGAGATATAGGGAGAGGTTATAAGTAGTAATAGGAGGAGATATAGGGAGAGGTATATGGAGTAATAGGAGGAGATATAGGGAGAGGGTATATGGAGTAATAGGAAGAGATATAGGGAGAGGTTATAAGTAGTAATAGGAGGAGATATAGGGAGAGGGTATATGGAGTAATAGGAGATATAGGGAGAGGATATATGGAGTAACAGGAGGAGATATAGGCAGAGGGTATATGTAGTAACAGGAGGAGATATAGGCAGAGGGTATATGTAGTAATAGGAGGAGATATAGGGAGAGGTTGCGTTGAGTAATAGGAGGAGATAAGGAGTGGCAGGAGCTATGTGGGTTTATACATGGGCATATAACGTAAACATATTACTGTGCTCATGTTATATTAAACATAGGTATTAGCACTGACAGGAGGGGTGAGAGAGGGGAGGCAGAAGGGAGGGTGAGGGCAGTGAAGACATGCCGTGAGAGAGAGAGAGGATGATGATGATGGAGCATAACAGATAAATCCACCCAGAGACTTAATGAAGAAAAGGGCTGTGAAAATCAGTGACAGAAGAGACTGTAGAGCAAGCACTGTACCTGCAGCCTTCTACGTCTGATGATGGCAGAATCATCCATGTCATATGGAGAGTGCGGAACAGAGAGAATGAGACAGGGAGGGGGAGAGAGAGAGAGATACAGGCAGGGAAGGAGAGAGAGAGAGAGGGAGGAGAAGAGAGGGAGGGGAGGGAGGCTGGCAGACAGCTCCACTTTAATACATCAACAAAGGCTCCGCTACCTTTACTAGCACAGAGGGAGGGGAGAGGACACTCACTGACCAAACCCACAGGGCAATTAGAGAAATATGATGCAGGTAAACACATCAAGAAGGGAGAGGGATGTTGGTAATAAGGAGAATATTGAGCAGTGGGGGATATGTTGGATGGGCAGGAACAGGGGGGAAAGTAGCTAGAGGCTGCTGGAGGTTCTGTATATCAGTGGGGAGCTGGGTCCGGTACTGGATGGTAGAACAGGGGGTGAATAGCTGATGCACACAAAACATACAGAATTACCTAGGCCTAGGAAAAAAATATATAATTATATTAGACAGCTGTATCCTATCATTATAAATACACCTCCTGTGTCTCCTGTGTTCCCTCTGTCCCAGGCTCCGCTGTCTACAGGCCGCCGCTGGACATATGTTAAGTGGCTGCAGCAGTATGGATTATGTAGGGTGATAGGGTCAGCAGTGCACTTAACAGACTCAAGAGGAACCCCGGACATAACAGAACATTGTCCTGCTGAGCTTACACTATAACGTAGACTAACTACTTATAATACATGCAGGTAACGAACCAGCGACAGCAGATTCCTATTCTGCAAAGCTCACACTCTAATGAACTTAAGACTGTAGTATTGTGGGGCCTATTTATCAATGAGTGATAAAACTTGTTGTGAATGATAGAACTCATTACGTATGATAAATGGTGCTCTAGCCAATCAGCTCCCAACTGTCATTTTTCAAAAACATGACAGGAGCTGATTGGCTGGAGCACTATTTACCATATGTAATGAATTATGAGCCCAATTCAGACCTGTTCGCTCGCTAGGGGTTTTTGCAGCGCTGCGTTCACATAGTCGCCGCACATAGGGGAGTGTATTTCCGCTTTGCAAGTGTGCGAACGCAAGTGTAGCAGAGCTGTACAAACAGATCTTGTGCAGTCTCTGCGCAGCCCAGGACTTACTCAGCCACTGCGATCACTTCAGCCTGTCCGGGGGCCGGAATTGACGTCAGGAACCCTACCTGCAAACGCATGGACAAGCCTGCGTTTTTCCAGCCACTCCCAGAAAACGGTCAGTTGCCACCCACAAACGCCTTCTTCCTGTCAATCTACTTGCGATCGCCCATGCGAATGGATTCTTCGCACAAACCCATCGCTGAGCGCGATCCGCTTTGTACCCGTGTGGCGCACCTGTGCATTGTGGTGCATAAGCATGCGCAGATCTGACCTGATTGCAGCGCTGCAAAAAACGCTAGCGAACGATCAGGTCTGAATTACCCCCTATATCATTCACAATGAGTTTTTATCACTCATTGATAAATGAGCCGCTATGTGTGCAGATGATGTACCATGTCGTTCAAAGCTTGCACTCTATAATGAACAGTAGACTGATGAGAATCCACTGAGAGAAAATAGCTTGCACTATAATATACATTAGACCACCTCAGTATAATACATGCAGATGATAGAGCATATGAATGAGAACCTTGTGCCGCAGAGCTTACAATCTGATATGTAACAGAGCTTATACTCTATACACTGAGCAGTGCTAGGACCTTTATCTGTGGAAAACACAGCAAAAATGTTACCACTGAGAAATCGGTATCCGGACTCCAGGTCGACAACAAAAAGGTCGACACACCTTAGGTCGACGCCAATTGGTCGACACACCTTAGGTCGACATGGACAAAAGGTCGACAGGAACAAGGTCAACATGGAAAAAGGTCGACATGAGTTTTTCACAATTTTTTTCTTTTTTGGAACCTTTTCATACTTTACGATCCACGTGGACTACGATTGGAACGGTAATCTGTGCCGAGCGAAGCGGAGCGAAGGCACCATGCCCGAAGCATGGCGAGCGAAGCGAGCCATGCGAGGGGACGCGGTGCACTAATTGGGGTTCCCGGTCACTCTATGAAGAAAACGACACCAAAAAAACATAAAAAACTAATGTCGACCTTTTTCCATGTCGACCTTGTTCCTGTCGACCTTTTGTCCATGTCGACCTAAGGTGTGTCGACCAATTGGCGTTGACCTAAGTTGTGTCGACCTTTTTGTTGTCGACCTGGAGTCCCAGACCCGAGAAATCGCAGCTTTCCGGAAGTTACCGCATCTTTGTAGGACGTTACGCGGTTTGCGTTCATTGCTCTAGCTGCAAGACTTACAAATATAGCACCATCTCAGACTGGTGTAATACTTACCTTGCGTGTAGAGAAGGGGATGCCCCACACCACGTAATTCTGGTCCGGTCACTAATTAGGGGTGCAGCCCGGAACCGCAGGAATCTTTCAACAGGAGTCCTCAGTGGTTTAAGTACAATAAAAGAAGGTGGTTCTGGTGCTTCTTAATCTTCAGTGTTGAAATATCCAGTAGATATAAATGGATATATATGAGAAGGAAGATAAAAAATAACAAAGGTTACACCATGGTAGAAGGGTAGGAGATAATAATGTGAATATCTATACACTCACCCTTTCTAGGGTGGTAAAATGTTGGACACAACTAGTAGGTACAGGTGGGTGTTAGGATTTCTCTTCTGTTGCACATATTTAAAAAAAAGTAAATAATATATATATTTTATTTAGTTTTATGTATACCATGGAGGTCATTCCGAGTTGTTCGCTCGCAAGCTGCTTTTAGCAGCTTTGCACACGCTAAGCCGCCGCCTACTGGGAATGAATCTTAGCTTATAAAAATTGCGAACGAAAGATTAGCAGAATTGCGAATAGACACTTCTTAGCAGTTTCTGTGTAGCTCCAGACTTACTCGGCATCTGCGATCAGTTCAGTCAGTTTCGTTCCTGGTTTGACGTCACAAACACACCCAGCGTTCGGCCAGACACTCCCCCGTTTCTCCAGCCACTCCCGCGGTTTTCCCAGAAACGGCAGCGTTTTTTCGCACACACCCATAAAACGGCTAGTTTCCGCCCAGAAACACCCACTTCCTGTCAATCACATTACGATCACCAGAACGAAGAAAAAACCTTGTAATGCCGTGAGTAAAATACCTAACTGCATAGCAAATTTACTTGGCGCAGTCGCACTGCGGACATTGCGCATGCGCATTAGCGACTAATCGCTCCGTTGCGAGAAAAAAATAACGAGCGAACAACTCGGAATGACCTCCTATGTTATTTGATAACGAGATTCATGGTAAGAACTTACCGTTGTTAAATATCTTTCTGTGAGGTACACTGGGCTCCACAAGGATTAACATCGGGGTGTAGAGTAGGATCTTGATCCGAGGCACCAACAGGCTCAAAGCTTTGACTGTTCCCAAGATGCACAGCGCCGCCTCCTCTATAACCCCGCCTCCGTGCACAGGAGCACAGTTTCGTTAACCAGTCCAATGCAGTAGCAGGTACCAGAGACGACAATCGCTCGTAGCCAAATACACCACACACTCACCACAGGAGAGAGTGTCAGTGGCTAATGCCATACCAACCCAAAGAAGCTAAGTGCGTCAGGGTGGGCGCCCCGTGGAGCCCAGTGTACCTCGCAGAAAGAGATTTAACAACGGTAAGTTCTTACCATAAATCTCGTTTTCTGCTGTGGGGTACACTGGGCTCCACACAGATTAACATCGGGGATGTCCTAAAGCAGTTCCTTATGGGAGGGGACGCACTGTAGCGGGCACAAGAACCCGGCGTCCAAAGGAAGCATCCTGGGAGACGGAAGTATCGAAGGCATAGAACCTTATGAATGTGTTCACTGAAGACCACGTAACCGCATTGCACAATTGATCAAGGGTCGCACCACGGCGGGCCTCCCAAGTAGGTCCTACAGACTGAGTAGAATGGACTTTAATGGTAGCAGGAGCTGGAAGGCCAGCCTGTACATAAGCATGTGCAATCACTATTCTAATCCATCTGGCCAAGGTCTGCTTGTTAGCAGGCCAGCCACGTTTGTGAAAACCAAACAGTACAAAAAGAGAATCAGATTTCCGAATGCAGGAGGTTCTCTTCACATAGATACGGAGAGCCCATACCACATTCAAAGACCGCTCTTTAGATGACACCTCAGGAGAATTAAAGGCCGGAACCACAATCTCCTGATTAAGGTGGAAGGAAGACACCACCTTGGGTAAATAACCTGGACGCGTTCCAAGAACCGCCCGGTCACGGTGAAAAATCAGATAGGGGGACTTACAGAATAAGGCACCCAAGTCCGAGACCCTTCTAGCTGAAGCGATAACCAGCAAAAACAAAACCTTAAGGGAAAGCCACCTAAGGTCTCCAGATGCAAGAGGTTCAAACGGAGACTCTTGCAAGGCCTCCAAAATCACAGACAGATCCCAAGGGGCCACAGGTGGCACATAAGGAGGCTGAATCCACAACATGCCCTGAGTGAAGGTATGAACATCAGGAAGGGCAGCAATCTTTCTCTGAAACCAAACCGACAAGGCAGAATTGTGAACCTTGAGGGAGGCCAGACGAAGGCCTAAATCCAGGCCCTGTTATAGGAAGGCCAACAGTTTGGCCGTACTAAACTTGAAAACGTCATGATTGTGAGACGCACACCAAGTAAAGTAAGCATTCCAGACCCTATGGTAAATCCAAGCAGAAGCCGGCTTATGGGCCTCCAACATAGTTTGAATGACCGCCTCAGAAAAACCCTTGGCCCTCAAGACGGAAGCTTCAAGAGCCACGCCATCAAAGCCAGATGGGCCAAGTCCTGGTAAACACAAGGGGACTGAACAAGGAGATCTGGTCGTTGTGGAAGTAGAAGGGGACAATCTAGCGAGAGGCCCTGTAGATCAGAGAACCAGTGCCGTCTGGGCCACGCTGGAGCGATCAGAAGTAGGTTTCCTCCTTCTTGCTTGAACTTCCATATTACTCTGAGCAGGAGTGACACTGGAGGGAACACGTACGGCAGGCGAAAGTTCCATGGAATAGCCAGAGCATCCACGAACGCTGCCTGAGGATCCCTTGTCCTTGCTCTGAAGACCGGAACCTTGTGATTGTGTCGAGACGCCATTAGGTCCAAATCTGGAAGGCCCCACTTGTCCACGAGAAGTTGAAACACCTCTGGTGTTTCTCCCGACGACTGAGAAAGTCCGCTTCCCCGTTTAGGACCCCCGGACTGAACACTGCGGATATGGCCGGCAGATGGCGTTCTGCCCACTGAAGAATCCTTGATACTTCCCTCATTGCCATGCGTCTTTGAGTGCCGCCTTGATGATTGATGTACGCCACCGTGGTGGCGTTGTCCGATTGTACTTGAACAGGTCTGTTCTGTATCAAATGCTGGGCCATTGTCAACGCATTGAACACTGCCCACAGTTCCAGAAAATTTATCGGGAGAAGAGACTCCTCCTCGGTCCACCGACCCTGAAGGGAGTGTTGTTCCAACACCGCGCCCCCAACCTCTCAGACTGGCATTCGTCGTCAGCAGGACCCAGTTGGATATCCAGAAGGGACGGCCCCTGCTCAATCGATGGTCCTGAAGCTACCATCTCAGTGACAGGCGGACCTCCGGAGACAAGGTGATCATATGAGATTTGCTCCAGTGAGGCAGGCCGTCCCACTTGGACAGAATCAATTTCTGGAATTGATCATACACCACCATATCGAAAGCCGACACCATGAGACCTAGCACTTGCATTGCCGAATGTATCGACACTTGCGGACGAGATAGGAAGCATCGAATCCTGTCCTGCAGTTTCAGGACCTTCTCCTGAGACATGAACAACAGCTGGTTGTGAGTGTCCAATAACGCTCCCAAATGTACCATATTCCAAGCAGGAACCAGGGATGATTTCTTTCAGTTTACAAGCCACCCGTGGGCTGTCATGACCTGGACAGTCAGATCTAGATGACACAAGAGAATTTCTGGGGAATTTGCCAGGATGAACAAATCGTCTAGGTACGGTAAGATCCTGACCCCTTGACGGCAGAGTGTAGCCGTCATGACCGCCATTACTTTGGTGAAAACTCGGGGAGCCGTTGTCAAACCAAAGGGTAATGCCCAAAATTGGTAATGAAGGTTGCCCACCGCAAACCTCAGGTACTGCTGATGAGACACTGCAATAGAAATATGCAGGTAGGCATTCTGTATGTCCAGGGAGACCATATAGTCCCCAGGCTCCAAGGCCAGAATAATAGAGCGCAGAGTTTCCATACGAAACTTGGAGACCCTCACATGCTTGTTCAAGGACTTTAGCTTGAGAATGAGCCGCAAGGACCCGTTCGGTTTCAAGACTAGGAACAGCAGTGAATAGAACCCTTTGCCTCGCTGTGCCAGAGGCACCCGTACTACTACTCCTGTGGTCAGGAGGGATTGTACCACCGAATGAAGAGTGTTTGCCTTCATCGGGTCCAAAGGGACATCTGTCAGGCAAAATCGATGAGGGGGACGGGTCTTGAAGGGTACGGCGTAACCTCGAATGACGACTTCCCTTACCCAGGTATCTGAAGTGGTCTTCAACCATTCCTGGGCAAAACCTAGAAGTCAGCCCCCCACCCTGGAATCCCCCATGTGGTAGGCTTGTCAGTTTTGGAAGCAGGCTGACGAGCAGCCCAGGCTCGCTTCGGTCTAGGCTTGGCAAGTTTGGAAGCACGAGTTTGCTTCGGGTACGCCTGACCTTTTGCTTTACCTGGAGGATGAAAGGGCTGAGGGAAAGTACTTTTAGCCTTCTGCGCGGAAGGAGCCGTACTAGGTAGGCAAGCTGTTTTAGCAGTAGCCAGATCAGCCACAATCTTATTTAGGTCTTCACCAAAAAGAATGTCTCCTTTAAAAGGAAGCACCTCCAGGGTCTTCTTAGAATCCATATCCACCGACCAGGATCTCAACCAAAGGATACGGCGAGCCAAGATGGACGTAGTGGCAGCCTTGGCTGCCAGCACCCCGGCATCGGAAGCCGCCTCCTTAAGGTACAGAGAAGCCGTGGCAATATATGAGAGGCATTGTCTAGCATGATCGGAAGCGTTGGAAGGCAGCTCCGCCTCCAGCTCCTGAGCCCATGCTTCAACAGCTTCAGCAGCCCAAGTTGCTGCAATGGCTGGTCTATGCACAGCCCCCGTTAGGGTGTAAATCGCTTTCAAACAACCCACCACACATCTATCCATCGGTTCCTTCAGAGAGGTGACGGTAGTTACTGGCAGAGCTGAGGAAACAAACATGCATGCCACATGAGAATCTACAGGCGGAGGAGTTTCCCAATTTTTTTTTAAAATCACGTATTTTTTTATTGAGTTTACAAATTTTATAATAGTCAAACCATAAACAAAAACAAAAAGTCATATGCATTTCAAGTGGATACAGTGAAACATAGTAGCGTTAGTTGTACATACAGGCATATAGGTATGAGGGCAGTGAGGGAGGTCAGCAGCAGCACCAGGCACATAGCTAAGCAACAAACTATACATACAGCATAGGCTAGGTAGGGGGATCATGAGAAAATCTGGAGTTCTGCCAGAGACCCCAAATCTTATCATATTGTCCAGGACAGTTACGTTTGGTAAACATAAAACGCTCATGTGACAAAGTGGTATTAACTAGTGCCACCCAAGCCGCGTGAGAGGGTGGGTCGCCACCCATCCACGTGCGAGCTATACACACCCGGGCCAGAGTGAGAAGGTTGTTAACATATACCCTAAAAGAAGCACGCAAAGAGATCTCTAAATCCAGACCAAAGACACATATACGCGGTTGCCGGAGAGATATTTGGATCCCTGTACTATAAATACTGCTCACGACCGCTCTCCAGAATGATGCCACTCGAGGACAAAGCCATAGCAGGTGCCAAAAACCAGCAGCAGGAGTGGAGCATTTAGGACAGACGTCCGTCGCTGATCCTCCAATTCTAAAAAGCCTACTCGGGGTCCAGTAGACCCTGTGCAAAATATACAGTTGGACCTGCTGGAAACTGGCATAGGCCGTGGCAGACCTCGGTGAGCCAAGAATGTATTCCCAATCCTCATCCTCCAACACACCCAAATCAAACACCCATTTAGTACGTAGCGCATCCAAACCATCTAAACTAGAGAGGGAAAGAAGGGAGGAGTACAGCACCGAAATAGTCTTACGACTGGGCATATTCCGAATCAAGGTATGGATCGGAGCTTCAGTGAATGATGGAGTCGTACCCCTTCCCCCCCCCCCCCCCCCCACTGCGCATTCAAGGCATGACGGAGCTGAAGGTATCTAAAGAAATAATGCCTAGGGACATCATATGTGGAGGTCAGGTATTCAAAGGAATGGAGGACACCATCCTGATAGAGATGGCCCATAGCAGATACCCCATAGGAGATCCAGCCCGCACTACCCTCCAGGAGACAAAGTTCAGTAAACTGCTTATTATTCCATAAAGGGGAGCATGGATCAATATTTTGGATCGTCATCATTTTATTGACCGCAGACCACACTTTCGAAGCCTGGTGTAACAGAGGGGAAAGACGAGTAGTTGGAACACGTGCCAAAAGAAATTGCAATGGGGTAAATCGTAGACCCGCCCTATCAAGGAGAGCCACCGGTAAATTCCCGTAGTCCCCTGGCGTAACCCACTCTCCCAACTGAGCCAACTGCGTGGCCAAATAATATAAATACATGTCCGGGAGGGCCAAGCCCCCTGCGTTCCCAGACCTGTACAATGTTTTAACTGCTATACGTGCCCTCTTAGAGCCCCACACAAAAGAGGTAAAGCAGCGGGAGATCAGTTTAAATTGTGAGAGTGGAATAGAAACCGGGGCATTCTGAAGTATATATAAAAGTTTTGGTTGAACAATCATCTTGATGAGATTTACACGGCCCGTCACTGATAAGGGAAGCTTCTGCCATATGCCAATCTTGGCACGTAGATTAAGAATCAGGGGGGACAGATTTAAATTGACAAAGTCAACAGAGGAATGAGACACCTGAATACCCAGATATTTAAACTGTGTACACCACCGCAGAGGGAGATCATAGTCCGGGGGTTGTATAGTAGAAGAAAGCAAAGGGAACACCACGGACTTATCCCAGTCAATGTGCACACCAGAGTAGAAGCCAAAGTATTCCACGAGGGCAAGAAGGGCAGGCAGGGAGCCCGACGTATCTGGTAAATATAAAATCATATCGTCCGCATAAAGGCCGATTTTTTCCACCTGCCTGGCCACCTGAAATCCTTTTGCAGGGGTTGCTCGAACAGCACACGCCAGGGGCTCTACGGCAAGCGCAAATAACAGAGGGGACAACGGGCACCCCTGCCTGGTTCCTCTCTCCAGCAAGAAAGAGTCCGTGATGAACCCATTAACCTTAATCCTAGCTGCAGGACAGGAATACAACAATTTAATCCATGCTAGAAACTTGGGGCCAATCCCGAACCGCGCCAAAACCTCCCATAGGTACAGCCACTCTACAGAGTCAAAAGCACGTGCCGCATCCAGGGACGCCACAATCGCACCATCCATCCCCCCATCAGCCAACTGCAGATAAGTGAATAAACGCCGCAAATTAAGAGCAGTACACCTACCTGGCATGAAGCCGGTTTGATCTGCATGTACCAGCTCAAGAACCACATCATTTAGGCGAAGAGACAGTAGTTTTGCCAGGATTTTGATATCAGTTGACAGCAGGGAGACAGGACGGTACGAGTCCGGTGAGAGAGGATCCCTACCCGGCTTCGGAACCAGCACCACCAAAGCCTCCGCCATAGATGGGGGAAGAGATCCCAATTCCAACAAAGAATTAAAAATCAGCAATAGTTTGGGGGCATAAAAATCTAAATGAGTATTATACAACTCAATAGGGAGACCATCCATGCCCGGGGCCTTATTGTTAGGGAAAAACCTAATAGCAATCTGCATCTTGTCTAATGTAAAAGGAGCCTCCAAAGCCTGTATAAAATCAGAGCACAGCACCGGTAGTATAATAGTATCTAAATACTCAGAAAGCATAGGACAGGAGTACTGCACTCTAGATCTGTATACCTCCACAAAATTATCATAGAAGCCAGAGGCTATGTGGGGAGTACCCACACAAATAGATCCGTCAGGTCTCCTTAAACTGTGCACAGTGGTGGGGGACGACTCCCCTCCAGCTAAATAAGCTAAAAATTTCCCAGAATGGTCACCCTGTATATAGAAATCATGAGCCCGGAACAGCAGGTGTCGTTTGGACTTATCAATCAGCAAATCCATCCACTGCTTATGGACTATTTGCCACTCCACCCTATCTGCCTGCAAACCGGAACGCAAATATAATTGTTCGAGTCTCTCCAACTCCATCTCAGATTTCCTGTTAAAATTTTTCAATTGGGCAACTCTAGAAATCAGGGACCCTCGCAAGAAAGCCTTAAAAGAATCCCAAATCAGCAAGGCCCCAGTCTCAATCGGATTGTGAACAGAAAATTCCTCCCACAGCACCAGAAGGTAAGAAGCTGCACCCATCTGTGACAATCAAAAAGGGTTAAAACTCCAGAAGGTCGCACCCGTAGGGCTGCCCAGGTTGATAGTTAGAAGAATTGGGGAGTGATCAGAGATCCCTCTAGCCAAATATTCAATGGACGCCACAGAGGGGAGCAGCTGACGAGAAAGTAGGGCCATATCTATCCTAGATAAAACCCCAAACAGGAGTAATTACGCACAGTAGGAAAATGCAAACGCCAAACGTCTACCAAGCCTAGTTCAGATATCAGACGTGCAAAAGGGGTGTCCCGAGTCCGCACACGCTGTGGGTCGGGCCTCCAGCGATCCATCAACTCACACATAACCGCATTAAAATCGCCAATGCAAATAATAGGCACAGAGGGAAAATCCTGAATAAACGCACATGCCTTAATAAGAAGAGCAGGAGTATAGGGAGGGGGGATATACACTGCCAACAACAGAAAAGGGATATTATGAATGGAGCCTGCTAGAAAAACATAACAGCCCGACGGATCAATCTGGACCCTTTGGCAAATAAAACCCTTTGGCAAATAAAACCCCTAGAGTTCGGATGAAAGGTAGAATGAAAGGTCCATCCCACCCAGGGCTTTTTGAGGGAGAGCACACGGCTACCGAATAAATGAGTTTCCATGAGACAAACTATACCCGGACTACAAGCCTTAATCTGTTTCATAACCAAGGATCGCTTGACCCTATCATTAAGGCCCCTTACATTCCATGAAATAATAATCACCATAACAGTGTATTGATAGTAAAAATACACCCAACCTACAGTGCCACTGCCAGCTACCAGACCTCCTCCGCACACTAAAATTGTACTCACATATACAGACATAGAGTAGAAATGCATAATCAAACAAAAATACCCAAAACAGCATAGGTAAAAAAAAAAACAATAAACCCCAACCGCCCCCTCCCCGCATACCCACCCCAACACAGGTATACCTAGACCCTAACATTATTTAAAAAAAAAACTCAGAAAAAGGGGGTCGAACTATAACAAAGTTAAACTAATAGAACTAGGGGCGACCAGTCCCATAGCCCTCAGCAGAGGCGGATTGGCCATAGGGTTCACAGGGAAGAGTCCCGGTGGGCCGACGCACCGATGGGGGCCTGTTTTGTTTGAGGACATGTGGTCCTTTGTATAGACATAATGAATAAGATGTTAAATAATTTGCATATATGAAAATGACTTTGCCACTTAGCCTGTGATTGCAGATGATCTAGTGTATGCTCTGTCTGCCTGCTTGGCTGACATATAAGATTGAGTGAATAGTGATTGGGATACGGTTTATGTAATAAGCAAGAAAATATATATTTCTAAAGAATGATATAGTTTCCCAAATTCTGAAGGTGTATCATATAATGTGCTCATAATATTTAATTTTAGTTCTTTTTAACTTCCCCCTTGATGCTGGAAATGCCCACTCTCTGGAAAGTCTTGGGGGAGGGTGCTGCTGCCATGGCCCATGGCTAGACCTTACACCTCTGGTGCTGCCCATGTGGGGCCACTAGTACAAATTTTTCCAGGGCCGCTTTTTGTTCCCAATCCGCCCCTGGCCCTCAGGACATGGAACCCCCAACCCTGGGAGCAAATATGTTGGCGTAGAGAACACATAGTTGTAATGCTCATCCCGGCAACAGAAAAACAGTCAAATAAGTGAAAAGCAACAGAGCAGCAAGAACAGATATTTATGCAGGAGTACAGTGTCATGGAGGGCCGGCACGCAGCGGTGGTTGCAGATCAATCCAGGCCGAGGCAGCCTGAGGGGTATCAAAGAAGTGCGTGCGGTTACCAGCGACCACCCTGAGACGAGCAGGAAATAGCATCGAGTATTGGAGTTGGAGATCATGGAGCCTCCGCTTTACCTGGAAAAACTGAGAACGGGATTTTTGGGCTTCCGCTGAAAAATCCTGGAACACTGCCACCCTAACACCTCCATGCTCCAATGGCCCTTTCGCCCGAGCAAGGCGCAGTATAGCATCTCTGTCTTTATAGTAGTGGTTATAGTGGAGAAGTTTAGCAATAAAAGTTCTTGGTTGTGCACCAGGAGGAAGAGGACGGGTAGGAACCCGATGGGCCCGCTCCACTGCAAACTGCGGGGTGAAGGAATCTTTGCCGAAGGCTGACAAAAGCCAGGTCTCAAGGAAAAGTTCAGGATTTGACCCCTCAGCCTTTTCAGGGAGCCCCACAAATCGAACATTGTTTCTTCGTAGACGCCCCTCCATATCAGTCAACTTAAGCTGACATGCTGACATTCGAGACTCCAGAGAGGATGAACGGGTAGGGACCGGCTTGTAAGAGTCTTCCAACATGGAAATGCGATTCTCCGTCTCCCCGACTCTTTCCCGGAGCTTCTGCATATCCTGCCATATAAAAGAAATGTCTACGTGCACTTCAGCAACTTTGTCCGTAAGCCGTTTCTCCGAGTCAGTAATAGCTTGCAGGAGCTGCGTCATCGTAACCTCAGGAGAGCCCAGTGGCAAACGCAGGATTTCTAGAGGGGGGTTTCCAAATGAAGTCTACAATCTCCCACTCTGCGGAACATTAGAGCAAGTGTGGGAGTGTGGGGGAGCGGCAGAAGAACCTAGTAACGACCCTGGACATTAATGTAAACATTGGTCTTTTTATATACTGGATACTGTATGGAATATAGTATTAATATCTAACACTATAGGTGGTCTCTAACTATAGATGGTCTCCAGTATAGGCTGTATCAAACATTTAAATAATATAAATAGGTGGTCAGAAAAAGGTTAAACATACCATAATAAATGAATATAAAAACACAATAGAAGCAGTACTGCACTCTCTAAGCACACATTTTCCCACCTCATTGTAAGGCTCCTTTCTCTACTGCCTAGTAGCTACTCTCTGGTCCAGTGCACTGATTGAGGATACATACACACACACACACACACACACACACACACACACACACACACACACACAGACACACACACACACACACACACACACACACAAATCTTGTTGGGAGAAGCTGCTACTATTGGGTATGTGCAGTAGCTCTGTTCCTTAAACGGCATAATGTGGCTGCAGCTCTTGTAACCGTATTATATACAATTGCTATTGTTGTCATAATTTGAGGCACTTGCCAAGAGAAGGGGGGTTTCCGTGCAACCGGAAACCCCCCCTGCGTTTGCCTATGGAGCCGGCCATATTAGGCGAGGGGGGAGCAGAGTCCGTATGTGGGGCGTATGAAGATGCAGAAGAAGCCGAGTCAGGGTTCCTACGGGCAAATTTCGCCAGGAGTGCCGCAGCAGAATTGCCACGTCTACGGACCATTGGGCACCCACACACAAAAATGAAAAAAAAAATATATATATAAAAAATAAAAATAAGACGTTAAATCAGAGATTAGCCCTGTGGAGGACCAGCAGTGGTGCAGCAGTTGCAGTCTGGGCTACGGGAAGCCTCACTGTACCAATAAAATGTGGTATTATCACTTTTAGAATATCAACAGTCCCCAAATGTGCAGGTGAAAAGACAATATCACCAACAGTGTAAAAGGTTTAATTCCAGAGGGGAGCAATTCCAGGACAGGCAATGTCACAGACAGTAGCAGGAGTATGGGGAGAATAGAGATCTGCCTCCAGTATACACCCTCACAGGGAACAGGGAGGAGGGGGGGCAGTCACCCAGAGATCCCCCACATGCACAGAGGCACAGCAGACACCTTAATTAATATCAAGCTGCAACCAGCCAGGGGAGGCACAGGCAGGTAGAGGGTAACACACTGCAGGCACTACTGAGGGAAGCCCCAATTTATCAAAATGGCGGCCACCCATCTCCAGGGCCAAGCGGGAACCAGTAATCAGCCCCACATCCAGCAAGCAGGGGAGAGGTGCACAGGGACTTCAGCCAGGCCGGCCGCAGCAGCGCTGAGGAGTGCAGGCAGCTCTGAGCACCGCAGCCGCCCTTATCCAAAAGGGCGGGCGGGACCTCCGGAGCTCCGGTCAGCGGGAGCGTGCAGGAATACAGAGCAATGCCTGGTCCGGGGGAGCAGCCAGCGGACCGCCAGGAGAGCGCCCCATCCGGGGACCGCCGCAGCCAGCAGTGAGGAGCCACCAGGGAGTGCAGGAGGAGACGCAGATGCACTCGGACGGTTCCAAGATGGCGGCCGGCTCACAAAGGTTTCCGCACAGCAGGGGGAGAACAGGGTATCAGGGAGCACGCCGGACCCATACACTGAACACCAGTGGGGCCCTTAGCAGTTCAGGTACAGAATAGAGCGTTCTGTACCCACTTCTCCGACCAGCAGGATAGTGAACAGGATGAGTGGGTTGGGGAGCCTGCAGACCCACATCCTACTCCATTCCTTGCTAGGCCACGCCCCCCGAGTTTCCCAATTTTTACATAGCTCCGCAGAGAGAGGATAGCGAGCTAACAGTCTCTTATGCAGTATGAATTTCGTTCCCGGATTTTCCCAGGATTCCTGACGTATGTCAGCCAGGTGTTGAGAATGAGGTAAAACTTGTTTAACCACCTTCTTACGTTTAAATATGTCCGGATTTTTAGAAACAGCCGCAGGCTCAGGTTCATCAGAGACCTGAAGAATGAGCCTGATAGCCTCAATCAAATCAGGGACATCAACCAGTGACTTCCCTTCCCCATCAGAAGCGTCAGAGTCCGTGTCTGTGGGGTCAGTGTATGCATCATCCTCCTCAGAGGAATGTGTCCGGGACAGCAGTGGATTGTGAGGATGTAGCGGCCCGTTTAGAAGATGCCTTAGTCTTAGGTGGGCGAGAGTGAGACTTATGTTTAGTCAGTGATCGGTTCAAGTACTGTAACTGTGTTGAGATTTAATCCGCCCACGGCAGATTGACTGTAGGGACCATAAATTGCTGCAGTGGCATAGGAGGTCTCACAGAGGGCGTAAGTTTAGTTACCAGCGTATTCAACAACGTGGAGAAGGTAGCCCAAGGTGGGTCATTAGTTACCCCCGGTGCTGAATACCCCGCTGACGAGCAGGCGGCTTTACAGAGGAGGATTTGCCCCAGCAGTCCCAGGAATAGCGCAGCTCCGTGTGATGGCGGCTGACAGGGAGTGAGGGAGAGATATGCAGCTCCAGGGCGGGAACATGTACCCAAATGACGCCCTGGGGCTGGGGGAGGGGCTACAGGATAGGCCTTATCCCCCTGCTGGCTTCCCCACCGGGCACTGCGGGCTGTAATAAAAACGGGGTTTAATAGAGAGAAAAACCCTTACCTGTGCCCTGTGTCCCGATGACTAGTGGAGCGGCTGCCCTTTACAGTGTCCACACCAGCGCCCACGGCCGCACCGGATTGCGATAACAGTGGGCCAAAGAGACCCCTTACCTCCCCTTGTACCTGCGGCCACGCGATCCCGGAGGGCAGCGGCGTGTGTGTGTGACTGACCAGAAGTACACTGGAGCCTCCGCTGTAGTTACCCAGCAACCAGGGTGCGGGAGTGTACAGCGCCGCTGGGGGAGTAATGGAGCTGCAGTAAAGGATGTCTGACTGACATTCCTGAAAGCTGCAGCCCTTGAAGTCTTCAAATTTCTTCTTTTCTTCTGAAATTATCTTATAACATGGGCTGCAGAAGCAGCCCTCCTGTTGATTGCCTGCTTACTGCATGGCACCAACTTACAAACTGAGCTCCTGTGCACGGAGGCGGGGTTATAGAGGAGGCGGCGCTGTGCATCTTGGGAACAGTCAAAGCTTTGAGCCTGTTGGTGCCTCGGATCAAGATCCTACTCTACACCCCGATGTTAATCTTTGTGGAGCCCAGTGTACACCACAGCAGAAAAATATATTATATAGCACCTATATGCAGTACAATATACATTCCGAACAATTATATGCATTTTACGAATTACAACCAATGGACATCCGGGTATACAAATAAATGTCCAAAACGCCTGTTCGACTAACGAAAGGTGAGTAATATACCTACCCAAGTCCACTGGGACAAAAACTCATCTACAGTTTGATCTACAACATGTTTGGAACCTTATCTCCCTTACATATGAAGTATTAAAACATCTAAAAACCGTCCCTGAGAAGATATGAAGAAACTGGTGGACTCCAGAGGAGAAAACTATCGCGGTACACAGTCCCTGTGCAGCAGAAGAGAAACCCTCACATCATCCCGTGCCTACTAGTTGTGTCTGCAACCACTGTAGGGGCAAACACAGGATTTGCAAGGGTAGGGTGGGTTTCCAGATATGTTTTATATTGTGACAAGAACACTGGGATAGTGTTTGAGGGCAGGTATGTTTGTCCCAGGTTCTTGTCGTACATGTTTTAGAAAATGAAAACTTCTAGGAAAAATGCTTTTGTTTTGTCAGAACCTTTTCAGTTTGCTGTAAAAGCTGGGTAAAGGCTCTGAGAGAGAGATAAGGCGAGTTCTAGACATTGGGCCCAGTTCGGGTCTTTGGCCTCACAGAGGGCTAATCAGGGTTTCAGCTGTGTAAGAGTGTTATAGGGCTGCTAGCCTGATTAGTATGGGCAGACTGCCTGGGAAGACTGGAGGGATCTGTGTGAGAGAAACACGCTTCTGGATACAAGTGAGCTATACAGTGTTTACTGGAGAATCCTGTGTTTTTGTTTAGTGATAGTTAGGAACATCTTGTGTTTAGATAGTGCCGGACAGGCAAGGTATTTTCTTTTGGTGTTTGTTTTATTTTCTGTTTCAATAAAACTGGCCGGGGCCAGTTGTACCAGAAACTGGACTTGTGTTGTTTCTCAGCTGCTGCGTGCTGCCATATTCCCCAGGAAGAGGCGCCTTGCACCCCTACAGTGTTACAACTTGGTGGAGAATGCGAGCATGCCGCTCTGCGCATAAGTGAAAGCAGCAGCTTTATGAGGCCTGCAGAACACGGTGGTTTATGCAGATACAGCCCAGTGTGAAGTTGCTGAGACTCACCCCGAGGGTTTGATATATGTCCTGGGTGAAAGCAGCTACAAAGCCGCCTGAAAAATCTGTCGACATGGAGGAACTGCTTAAAGCCCTGCTGCAAGCTACAGCGACACAGCAGGAGGCCATCAGACAGCAGCAGGTGGCAATGGAGGAAAATTGGAGGCAACAGCGTCAGGATAGAGAGGCCTTAGCAGAAGTGGTGCAGAGCCTTGCAGCCCGGATTGGAGATGTGGCCGTCAGTGCTCCGACCAGCTCTAGTTCTATACGGGCCAGTCACTTCCTGCAGAAAATGACAGAGGCTGATGATGTGGAGGCCTACCTGACCACGTTTGAAAGGACTGCCGAGCGTGAGAACTGGCCGAAAGCGCAGTGGGCCAGTCTGCTGGCACCTTTTTTGTCAGGCGAGCCCCAAAAAGCGTACTTTGATTTAAGCCCTGCTGAGGCTCGGGACTATGATAAACTAAAGACTGAGATCCTGACCCGCCTGGGAGTCACGCTGTCAGTACGAGCACAACGGGTGCACCGTTGGGTGTACGCCATGGAGAAGCCTCCACGCTCCCAGATGCACGACCTTATTCAGCTAACAAAAAAATGGCTACAGCCAGAGACATTAACTGGTCCTCAGATGGTTGAAAGAGTCGTCATGGACCGCTACTTGAGATCTTTGCCCATGGTCCTGCGCAAGTGGGTGAGCCATGGAAACCCGGGTACTGCTGACCAATTAGTGGACATGGTAGAGCGGTATTTGGCAGCAGAGGAACTGCTGATGACCACCCAGCAACCCATAGATCCTCGACAGCGCCCTTCAGTAAAGACTGGTAAGACTGTTCCGTGGGAAAACGTTGCTGGGCGGTTAAGAGAACGCAAGGCTGGAGAGACTGTAAACACTGGCCCTGGAGACAGGCCAATGGGGCTAGAACGGTCTATGTTGCCCAAACGGGTTGATAATCGTGTGGTTAAATGTTTTAGATGTGGTATGCCAGGTCATGTTATTGCCAATTGCCCAGTCATGCAAGAACCCATGCAATGTGATGCTGCCTTTGAATGTCGCAGAATGTCTTTCTTTGCTAGGTTAGCCTGTACTGTGGAACCTTCACCTGAGCTGGAAAAACAAATGTGTGATGTGTTCTTAGAGGGTAACCGGGCAGAGGCCTTGCTAGATTCAGGAAGTTTAGTTACCCTCGTGAAAGCTGGGTTAGTGAACCCCTTAAAGGTCCAGCAAATACCTATTGGGGTAACTTGCATACATGGGGATACCCAATATTATGTCACTGCTGAAGTGAATATAGAAACTTGTTGTGGGTCAGCAATGGTTAAAGTAGGACTGGTCCCCACCTTGGTGCATAAGGCCATAATAGGGAGGGATTTTCCTCATTTTTGGAAACTGTGGGAATCACGTTTATCAACAGATGTGAGAAGTGAAGAGCCAGTTGGTAATACCGGTGATTGTATGGATGTACGTGTGTCTTCGGAACTTTCTGACCCTTTGCCTTTTGCCAGTTTGGCTGGGGAAGTGACAGACGGGGAGTCCAGTGAGGACCCTCTTGCTGGGAACAGAGACATAGTGGTTAGAAATGAAAGTGTGCCTGACCTAGAGGTAAAAAAGGATCTGTTTGCATCTGAACAGTTAAAGGATCCTACCTTGATAAAGGCTAGAGAGAATGTTAAGATTGTTAATGGGGAGCCTGTGGTACCAGGTGACAGGGTTACGTATCCCCACATGGCCATCTGTAATGAGCTCTTGTACCACATTGTCAAAAAGGGTGAGGATGTGGTGGAACAGCTGGTAGTTCCCCAGCCTTATCGGAGAACGGTACTAGATTTAGCTCATAGTCACGTTACCGCAGGACATTTAGGGGCAGAAAAAACCACTGAAAGAGTTTTACAAAGGTTCTTTTGGCCAGGGGTTTATAAAGAAGTGTCTGAATATTGTTCTTCCTGTCCTGAATATAGAAGTGGAGAAACACGCATACACAAGGCGCTCAGAGGTTAAAATAGTACACCACAATAGGAGCTTTAAAATATATAATCACCCCACTATTTCCAGAGAGGGCAGGCTTGCAATCTAGACTCAAATTTTCTTAATCCACCTTTCTTAATAGGAATCTACAAAGACACAACGTGACTACCTCCACATAACATGTGTTTGAGGTAGAGCACAAAGAATGCAAAATATAGTGTAGTAGTCCTTTTACAAAGGGTAATCTTCTGAATAAATCAATGCACTTACAAACATATGTTAGTAAACAGCGTATTTCATGATCCCACACGGCAAACTGCTTGTCATCCAGCTGAGAATATCTGGGCAGGGATCTAGACCGATGTATAGATCTAAAAAATAAATGCGACTGAATGTGTCACCTCGCCACTGGCTCCCTGGCTCCTCTTCGCAGGTTCGGCGGCTCTCAATGGGCGAGGGGCAGCAGTCTCTGCCCGCGGCCTCCCATGCTGGCTCTCCGGGCAAGCCCCCCTGTGCCTCTAACCCCGGCGGTCACTGTGGGCATACGCGAGTGTGCCAGCCTCACTGTCCCCTACCTCCTGCCCGTTGAGGCCACCCTGCCGGGCAGATCCCCCGCGCATGTAGCAGCGCCTCTTTGTGTCTGACAGATCCCAAGCCGGTCTCTCTGTGCCGGTGCACCGGTGCCGTCTCCTCGCTCCCTGGCGGATCAGCGCCGTGTCGTGGACCCTGGCAGCCCCTGTCCTGGGCCCTGTGTGTGGGGGGAGCAGGATGCAATGTATAGCATGTATAGGTGCTGTGACCTGGCTACAGCTCCCTGCACGGGTCCCTCAGCCTGTGTCCCCCGGGTGTCAGTGCTGTACTCTCCCCCTGTAAGGTGCAGGGTGCTGTCTACATGATGTGCCCGCCGCCAGCACAGCTCTGGGAGACAGATGTGTGTATGGATGTGCCCTGTATGCAGGAGCCCCAGCTCAGTGTCAGTCTATAGGGAGCATCCCTATAGACTGACACTGAGCTGGGGCTCCTGCATACAGGGCACATCCATACACACATCTGTCTCCCAGAGCTGTGCTGGCGGCGGGCACATCATGTAGACAGCACCCTGCACCTTACAGGGGGAGAGTACAGCACTGACACCCGGGGGACACAGGCTGAGGGACCCGTGCAGGAAGCTGTAGCCAGGTCACAGCACCTATACATGCTATACATTGCATCCTGCTCCCCCCACACACAGGGCCCAGGACAGGGGCTGCCAGGGTCCACGACACGGCGCTGATCCGCCAGGGAGCGAGGAGACGGCACCGGTGCACCGGCACAGAGAGACCGGCTTGGGATCTGTCAGACACAAAGAGGCGCTGCTACATGCGCGGGGGATCTGCCCGGCAGGGTGGCCTCAACGGGCAGGAGGTAGGGGACAGTGAGGCTGGCACACTCGCGTATGCCCACAGTGACTGCCGGGGTTAGAGGCACAGGGGGGCTTGCCCGGAGAGCCAGCATGGGAGGCCGCGGGCAGAGACTGCTGCCCCTCGCCCATTGAGAGCCGCCGAACCTGCGAAGAGGAGCCAGGGAGCCAGTGGCGAGGTGACACATTCAGTCGCATTTATTTTTTAGATCTATACATCGGTCTAGATCCCTGCCCAGATATTCCCAGCTGGATGACAAGCAGTTTGCCGTGTGGGATCATGAAATACGCTGTTTACTAACATATGTTTGTAAGTGCATTGATTTATTCAGAAGATTACCCTTTGTAAAAGGACTACTACACTATATTTTGCATTCTTTGTGCTCTACCTCAAACACATGTTATGTGGAGGTAGTCACGTTGTGTCTTTCTAGATTCCTATTAAGAAAGGTGGATTAAGAAAATTTGAGTCTAGATTGCAAGCCTGCCCTCTCTGGAAATAGTGGGGTGATTATATATTTTAAAGCTCCTATTGTGGTGTACTATTTTAACCTCTGAGCGCCTTGTGTATGCGTGTTTCTCCACTTCTATATATTGCTCTAAGTGTCTTTTTGGATGTACACTGTATCACGCATATTTAGGCTGCACCTCTGGTTTTAATTGCGCACATTTTTTCACTACTTTCTTTTTCACTTCCTGTCCTGAATGCCAGTATCATGCCCCTAGACCCCATTTTAGGAGCCCACTAGTTCCCATGCCTATTATAGAGGTCCCGTTTGACAGAATAGCCATGGATCTCATGGGGCCCTTGTTAAAGTCTGCTCGGGGCCATCAGTATATCCTGGTAATTATGGACTATGCCACTCGATATCCTGAGGCTGTCCCTTTACGCACTATCACAACCAAGGCGATGGCTAGGGAGCTGGTGCAGGTATTTAGTAGAGTGGGAATACCAAAAGAAATTTTGACTGACCAAGGTACTCCATTTATGTCAAGGATTATGAAAGAATTGTGCAAATTATTTAAGGTCACTCACCTCAGAACGTCCATCTACCATCCCCAAACTGACGGGTTGGTGGAAAGGTTTAATAAAACATTAAAAAGTATGTTAAAAAAGGTTGTTGAGAGAGATGGGAAAAACTGGGATTGTTTGTTGCCCTACTTGTTAATGGCCATCAGAGAAGTTCCTCAGTCCTCTACGGGGTTTTCTCCATTTGATTTGTTGTATGGTAGACACCCCAGAGGGCTGTTGGACATTGCCAAAGAGACGTGGGAAGGACAGCCCACTCCTTATAGGAGCGTTATTGAACATGTAACACAAATGCAGGATAGGATTGCAGCCGTGGTACCTGTTGTCAGAGAGCACATGGAACAGGCCCAAAGTGCTCAACAGAGGGTCTATAACCGGAGTGCCAAGATACGGGAATTTGCTCCTGGAGATAGAGTTCTTGTTTTGGTACCCACTGTGGAAAGCAAATTCCTAGCTAAATTGCAGAGTCCATTTGAGATTAGGGAAAAAGTGAATGAGGTTAATTACAAAGTATACCAGCCGGGAAAGAGAAAACCCGAACAGATCTACCATGTTAACTTAATCAAACCCTGGAAAGATAGGTTGTCTCTGTCAGCGGAGCCTTGCCCTTCGGTGTCTTCACCCCGGTTACTTCCCGCAGTGAAGGTGTCAGAGACATTATCAGCTGATCAGAACAATCAGGTTAAAGAATTTCTCATCCAAAATAGGGAGATATTTTCAGAGCTGCCTGGCCGAACGACCATAATAAAACATGACATTGTCACAGAACCAGGGGTCAGGGTTCATTTAAAGCCATATAGGATTCCTGAAGCTCAGCGAGAAGCTATTTCTAAAGAAGTTAAAACCATGTTAGAACTTGGAGTCATAGAGGAGTCTAACAGTGAGTGGTCCAGTCCCATAGTGCTCATCCCGAAGCCCGACGGTAGCATACGCTTCTGTAATGACTTTCGTAAGTTAAATGAGGTGTCCAAGTTTGACGCATACCCCATGCTCCGTGTGGATGAGCTTGTAGAAAGGCTGGGAACAGCCAGGTTTCTCACCACATTGGACCTGACCAAAGGTTACTGGCAAATACCTTTATCTGATAGCGCCAAAGAAAAAACAGCCTTCTCGGTTCCGGAGGGGCTGTACCAGTATAAGATGTTACCCTTTGGGTTGCATGGGGCTCCAGCAACCTTTCAACGGGCGATGGATAAAATTTTGAGGCCCCATAGAAAATATGCAGCTGCCTATTTGGATGATGTGGTAATTCACAGTACAGACTGGGGGTCCCATTTGGTTAAAGTACAAGCAGTACTGGACTCAATCAGAGAGGCACGGTTAACTGCTAACCCAAAGAAGTGCTGCCTCGCAATGGAGGAGGTCAAATACTTGGGCTTCACCATAGGCAGAGGTCTGATTAGGCCCCAATTGAATAAAATTGATGCTATTCAAAACTGGCCTCGTCCAGTGAATAAAAAATAGGTAAGGGCTTTTTTGGGAATTACTGGGTACTATAGACGGTTTATTCCCAATTTTGCGACCACAGCGGTGCCGTTGTCAGACCTTACCAAAGGGAAGCAGTCAAATATGGTGAAATGGAACCATGATGCAGAAAAAGCGTTCCAAGCGTTAAAAGTGGCTTTGTGTTCACAACCGGTGTTGATAACACCAGATTTTTCAAAAGAATTTGTGGTACAGACAGATGCCTCAGAGGTAGGGATAGGTGCTGTGCTGTCCCAAACCAGAGATGGGGACGAACACCCTATCATTTATTTGAGTAGGAAACTCAATGAGCATGAAAAAAGGTATGCCATTGTGGAAAAGGAGGCTTTGGCCATTAAGTGGGCACTAGATACCTTGAGATATTACCTCTTGGGTAGACAATTCAGACTAGTGACAGACCATGCCCCTTTAAAATGGATGTATGTAAATAGAGGCAAGAATGCTCGTGTAACTAGATGGTTTCTAGCGTTGCAGGACTTTAAGTTTACGGTCGAACATAGACCGGGAACACATTTGGCCAACGCAGATGCATTGTCTCGCATCTTCTGTTTGGGGGCTACAAGTGTTCCGGCCCCTAGGTCGAAACAGGGGAGGGGGATATGTGACAAGAACACTGGGATAGTGTTTGAGGGCAGGTATGTTTGTCCCAGGTTCTTGTCGTACATGTTTTAGAAAATGAAAACTTCTAGGAAAAATGCTTTTGTTTTGTCAGAACCTTTTCAGTTTGCTGTAAAAGCTGGGTAAAGGCTCTGAGAGAGAGATAAGGCGAGTTCTAGACATTGGGCCCAGTTCGGGTCTTTGGCCTCACAGAGGGCTAATCAGGGTTTCAGCTGTGTAAGAGTGTTATAGGGCTGCTAGCCTGATTAGTATGGGCAGACTGCCTGGGAAGACTGGAGGGATCTGTGTGAGAGAAACACGCTTCTGGATACAAGTGAGCTATACAGTGTTTACTGGAAAATCCTGTGTTTTTGTTTAGTGATAGTTAGGAACATCTTGTGTTTAGTTAGTGCCGGACAGGCAAGGTATTTTCTTTTGGTGTTTGTTTAATTTTCTGTTTCAATAAAACTGTCCGGGGCCAGTTGTACCAGAAACTGGACTTGTGTTGTTTCACAGCTGCTGCGTGCTGCCATATTCCCCAGGAAGAGGCGCCTTGCACCCCTACAGTGTTACAATATATATATATATATATATATATATATTATTATTTTTTTTGGGGGGGGGGGGGGGGAAATAGTGGTTTCAAGCGCTACACCACCAACATAAAACAGATGTATAGAGTCTTTAGATATACTTCCAGTTCAAATATAAATAGTCCTTCTGCACTCCCCTATATCGAGGGTGGCAGCTTTTCCTCCAAAACAATGAATCTAGAAAAAGATACAGTGGGGCAAAAAAGTATTTGGACAGCCACCGATTGTGCAAGTTGACCCACTTAAAAAGATGAGAGAGGTCTGTAATTTCCATCATAGGTACACTTCAACTGTGAGAGACAGAAAATAACAGGAAATCACATTGTATGATTTTTAAACAATTTACTGGTATATTCTTGTGGAAAATAAATATTCGGACACCTACCAAGCAGCAAGATTTCTGGCTCTCACAGACCTCTTACTTCTTCTTTAAGAAGCTCTTCTATCCTCCACTCGTTACCTGTATTAATGGCACCTGTTTGAACTGGTTATCTGTATAAAAGACACCTTGTCCACACCCTCGAACAGTCAGACTGCTACCTCTCCACCATGGCCAAGACCAGAGAGCTGTCTAAGGACACCAGGGACAAAATTGTAGAGCTGCACAAGGCTGGGATGAGCTACTCGACAATAGGCAAGCAGCTTGGTAAGAAGAGATCAACTGCTGGCACAATTATTAAAAAATGGAAGAAATACAAGATCACTGACAATCTCCCTCGACCTGGGGCTCCATGCAAGATCTCACCTCGTGGGGTATCAATGATCTTGAGAACGGTGAGGAATCAGCCCGGAACTACACGGGGGGACCTGGTCAATGACCTCAAGAGAGCTGGGACCACAGTCACAAAGGTTACCATTAGTAATACACTACGTCGTCATGGATTGAAATCCTGCAGTGCCAAAAAGGTCCCCCTGCTTAAGCCAGCACATGTCCAGGCCCTTCTAAGGTTTGCCAGTGACCATCTGGATGATCCAGAGGAGGATTGGGAGAATGTAATGTGGTCAGATGAGAGCAAAATCGAACTTTTTGGTATAAACTCCACTCACCGTGTTTGGAGGGAGAAGAATGATGAATGGCATCCCAAGAACACCATACCCACTGTGAAGCATGGGGGTGGAAACATCATGCTTTGGGGCTGCTTTAATGCAAAGGGGACAGTACGACTGATCCATATTAAGGAGAGGATGAATGGGGCCATGTATCGTGAGATTTTGGGCAAAAACCTCCTTCCCTCAGTAAGAGCATTGAAGATGGAACGTGGCTGGGTCTTCCAGCATGACAATGACCCCAAACACACCACCCGGGCAACTAAGGAGTGGCTTCGTAAGAAGCATTTCAAGGTCCTCGAGTGGCGGCCTAGCCAGTCTCCAGACCTCAACCCAATAGAAAATCTGTGGAGGGAGTTGAAAGTCCGTGTTGCCCGGCGATGGCCGCAAAACATGACCGATCTAGAGAAGATCTGTATGGAAGAGTGGGCCAAAATACCTGCTACAGTGTGTGCAAACCTGGTCAAGAACTACAGGAAACGTTTGACCTCTGTAATTGCCAACCAAGGCTATATTACAAAGTATTGAGTTAAACTTTTTGATTGTCCAAATATTTATTTTCCGCAAGAATATACAAATAAATTGTTTAAAAATCATATAATGTGTTTTTCTGTTTTTTTTTTTTTTTTAGATTCTGTCTCTCACAGTTAAAGTGTATCTATGCTGGAAATTACAGACCTCTCTCATCTTTTTAAGTGGGTCAACTTGCACAATCGGTGGCTGTCCAAATACTTTTTTGCCCCACTGTATATACAGGTTGAGTATCCCATATCCAAATATTCCGAAATACGGAATATTCCAAAATACGGACTTTTTTGAGTGAGATTGAGATAGTGAAACCTTTGTTTTCTGATGGCTCAATGTACACAAACTTTGTTTAATACACAAAGTTATTAAAAATATTGTATTAAATGACATTCAGGCTGTGTGTATAAGGTGTATATGAAACATAAATGAATTGTGTGAATGTATACACACTTTGTTTAATGCACAAAGTTATAAAAAATATTGGCTAAAATGACCTTCAGGCTGTGTGTATAAGGTGTATATGTAACATAAATGCATTCTGTGCTTAGATTTAGGTCCCATCACCATGATATCTCATTATGGTATGCAATTATTCCAAAATACGGAAAAATCCCATATCCAAAATACCTCTGGTCCCAAGCATTTTGGATAAGGGAGACTCAACCTGTATATAGCGTAATGGCACTCCAAGACTGTAGTAACTTGAGAAAGTGCTCTATTCTATCAACGTTTAATGACAGTACCCGTCGTCAGGAGATGACAACGGGTACAATCCCGAAAACATTGAAAGAATAAAGTACTTTTTCAAGTTATTACAGTCTCAGAGTGACGCCATCACACTACATATATTGGATGTCTTCACCTCATGGGCACTAGGGCAAGTATGCACATTCATTTAGGAGTGCAAGGTATCTTGATGTGTGTGTGTGTGTATATATCTATGTATCTTTCTGCAGCGGGGTACACTGGTATTCCACAGGGAATAACATCGGTGGGTGTAGAGTTGGATCTTGATCTGAGGCACCAACAGGCTAAAGCTTTGACTGTTCCCAGGATGCACTGCACTGCCTCCTCTATAGCCCCGCCTCCAGGCACTGGAGCTCAGTTTGTAAGTTGGTGCCTGCAGTGCAGGTCACTAACAGGTGGGGCTGCGCTAGGCAGCCCTGAAAAGAGCTTTTTAAGAAGACTTCAAGGGCAGCAGCACTTTTTATGTCATTATGACATGCTGTGCTGCGGCTGCATCACCTCCCTCAGCGGCACTGCATACTCCCGCGGCCTGGTTCCCAGGTAATTGCAGCAGGGACACAGCAGTTTCTAGGCACACCACCACTGCTGCTCTCCTGGATCGCATGGCTGTAATGACAGGGAGGAGGTAAGTGGGTCCCCCAGGTGGGACCCGCCGGTAAATCACGATGCGGTCGTGGTCCCAGGAGACGGACCGCGCTGCTGGCGTGGACACTGTGGCCGTACAGGGACCCCACTATATCCACCTGGGCAGGGAGCACAGGCCGGATTTACAAAAATCCATTTGTAATAGGCTCCATTGTACCCGGTGGTGAAGTCCAGCAGAGGGGATAAGGTGCTGACCTGTAGCCCCTCCCCCAACTCCAGGCGCCATCTACTGCTGGTGTTCCCGCCCTGGAGCTGCATTTCTCTCTCCCTCACTCCCTGTTGAGATTTTGGCGCCATCTTCACTACGCTGGGCTGATCTCCGGGACTGCTGGGCACTGTCTCCTCTGTAAAACCGCCTGTCAGCGCTGTGTATTTACAGACACTTAAGTATTCTACATGTCATTTTAGACAGTTAGTTAAGAACAAGTGTACTGCTATATGAATCTTTAGTACAAGTATTCTGTGATATACATCCAGTGTTTACTGTGCATTGTTATATCTGTATACATACATATCTATATGTAGTGTTACTAGTCCAGTGCAGTCTTATTGTTTATATGTAATAATTTCTGCATTGTACCTGTGACTGTGTGTGCCTATAGCTGCTCTGTGGATTCTATTCTGTGTATCACACGTATTGCTATTCTGTGGGATCCGGTCTCTAGGTCGACAGTAACTAGGTTGACACTATCTAGGTCACCACTATTGGTCGACAGTAACTAGGTCGACAGGGTTTCTAGGTCGACAGGGTCTCTAGGTCAACATGTTCTAGGTCGACAGGTCAAAAGGTCGACATGAGTTTTTCACAATTTTTTTCTTTTTTTACTTTTTCATACTTAAGGATCCACGTGGACTACGATTGGAACGGTAATGGGTTCCGAGCGAAGCGGTAGCAGAGTGAAGCACCTTGCCCGAAGCATGGCGAGCGAAGCGAGCCATGCGAGGGAACAAGGTGCAGTAATTGGGGTTCCCGGTCACTCTACGAAGAAAACGACACCAAAAAAACATTAAAAACGCATGTCGACCTGTTGACCTGTCGACCTAGACCATGTCGATCTAAAGACCCTGTCGACCTAGAGACCCTGTCGACCTAGTTACTGTCGCCCAATAGTGGTCGACCTAGACACTGTCGACCTAGTTACTATCTACCTTCCATACCACACCCATATTCTGTACCCTGGGGGGCTGAGTGCGTCAGGGTCTCATTTCAAATATAGTGTTCCACAGGATATACTGTTTTTTTATATTTCTTTGTGTGTTTCAGGCACCTCACACCACTTAAATCCTCTGCTTGTGCCCTGTATTTGCTGTCACAAAACACAGGGTTTTTTTTGCAGGTATTGTGTTTGTCTGGCTATATTGTACTGCTGCGCCCTAAGGCTACATTTCTAATAATGTCTGCTACACAGGGCGGGAAATCCGCAGACGCTCCTGCATCATGCAGTGCTGGCGCCACGGATTTGACTGAGAAAAAGGTTTCATCTGAGGGTTCAGGTACTGTGTGCCCTGCACCTTCCAGTCAGTCTGCAGCACCTGTGGCAAATCAGGACCCACCTTGGGCTGCATTTTCAAATATGCTGACTACGCTTGTAACACGGCTTACGCCCCCTGTGGGACCTCATGTGCCATTGCAGCCACATATTGTCCCTGTAGTTAACCTGCCTTGGGCAGATACTCTGTCTAACCAGTTACAACAATTAAATCAGTCTTTGGTTAGACAAAAACCTACCCTTCGCCCTGCTGGGGCCAAGGGGTCATCTAAGCGGGCCATTTCTTCCTCACAATCCACTAATATTTCGGATGATTCTTCCGATGAGGATGGGGATTATACTGATCCGTCAGACACTGATACAGTTGCTTCTGATCAGGAATCTACAACTCAAGTTGATGTTCCTGACCTAATGGAGGCTATCAAACTGATTCTCCAGATTGATGATAAGAAACCTGATAAGTTCAAACGTCAGAAGGTTGCTAAAGTAGTTTTACCACATTCGGACCTTTTAATTGACATACGTCAGGAATCCTGGTCGTTTCCAGGAAATACATTTTCCCTGTCCAAAAAGATGCTAGCTCGTTACTCTATCCCTGTGGAGTTGAGTAACAAGTGGGAAACTCCACCAGCAGTGGACTCTCATGTCCATCGTCTAGTGGTATCTTCTACTCTGCCTGTCACTTCACTGAAGGAACTGATGGATAAGCATGTGGAGGGATGCCTGAAGTCTATTTACACACTTACCGATGCTGTACATAGACCCACTATGGCAGCCTCTTGGGCTGCAAAAGCTATTGAAGTATGAGCTAACTCTAAATTTTTCTGACACTGCCAGACAATATCTGTCGTATATTACCACAGCCTCTCACTATATTCAGGAGGCGGCCTCTGATGCAGGGGTCATGGCAGCCAAGGCATCTACTACGTCTGTCCTGGCTTGCCGGATTCTATGGTTGCGGTCCTGGAAAGTGGACCTGGACTCTAAAAAGACCTTAGACTGCATTTCTCCCAAGTACTAATCCTTCTACCCAGAAGGCTAAGAGTACAACTTTTCATTCCTTTCGACCTCCAAGTAAAGCAAAAGGTCAGGCGTACCTGAGACAGGCTCGTACATCCAAAACCACTAAGCCCAAATCTAAACAATCCTGGGCCGCCCGTCAGCCTGCTTCCAAACAAGACAAGCCTGCTGCATGATGGGGCAGGCCTCCCCCTGATGGACCCCAAGGTGGGAGGCCGACTTCTGCAGTTCGCCCAGGCCTGGTTAAAGACCACTTCAGGTGCCTGGGTGCGGGAAGTTGTCTCTTCCGGGTATGCAATCTCTTTCAAGAGACGTCCACCTTGCCAGTTCTGTTCAATGGTTATCCCCTCGGATCCGTTGAAACCGCAAGCTCTACACTTGGTTGGACAATCCCTCCTGGAAACAGGAGTGGTAGTGCCGGTACCTCTGTCCCAGAGAGACAGGGGTTACTATTCGACCCTGATTCTAGTTCCGAAACCAAATGGGTCTTTCCGGCCTATCCTCAACCTCAAATCATTGAACAAGTTTGTGAAAGTGTCCAAATTCCGTATGGAAACCCTGCGCTCTATTGTGCTTGCCATGGAACCCGAGGACTATGTGGTTTCCAGTCACATACAGGATGCTTACCTACACATACCTATTGCCATTTTGCATCAGCAATATCTGCAGTTTGCTATTGGAAACCTTCATTTTCAATATCAGACTCTGCCATTTGGACTGGCCACGGCACCTCAGATTTTCACCAAGGTCATGGCCGTGATGACAGCTTTCCTCTGTCGTCAGGGAATCAGGATCCTGCCGTATCTGGACGATTTGCTCATTCTGGTGAACTCCCAAGATGTCTTCCTCAGTCTACTGGAGATGTCGGTCCAATTCCTACAAGTCCACGGGTGGCTCATCAATTGGAAGAAGTCCTCGCTGGTCCCTGCTCGAAGCATGGTGCACCTGGGGCCGCTGCTGGACACACACAGCAAAAAGACTGTTTCTGTCTTCGGAGAAGGTCCTGAAACGTCAGGACAAGATCAGATGCTTCCTCTCTCGCCAGAGAGTGTCGATACACTTGGCGATGCAAGTACTAGGCCTCATGGTGTCGGCTTTTGACATGGTAGAGTACGCTCAATTTCACTCCCGCCCTCTGCAAAGGTTAATCCTTTCCAAATGGGACGGCCTACCTCATCGGATCAGGTCACAAATGATTTCCTTGAGGTTCGTCGGTCACTGAGCTGGTGGCTACAGGACCAACAGTTGAGCAGGGGCCGTCCCTTCTGGATCTCCAACTGGGACCTCCTGACAACGGACGCCAGTTTGCGGGGTTTGGGCGCGGTGTTGGAGCAACACACTCTCCAGGGTCGGTGGACCAGGGAGGAATCTCTCCTCCCGATAAACATTCTGGAATTGCGGGCAGTTTTCAATGCGTTGACACTGGCCCTGCCTCTGGTACAGAACAGGCCTGTTCAAGTACAATCAGACAACGCCGCCACGGTGGCATACATAAATCATCAAGGCAGCACTGAAAGCCGCATGGCAATGATGGAAGTGTCAAAAATCCTCCAATAGACGGAACGCCATCTGCCAGCAATATCGGCAGTGTTCATTCCGGGAGTCCTCAACTGGGAAGCGGGCTACCTCAGTCGTTAGGACATGCACGTCGGAGAGTGGAGTCTTCATCCGGAAGTCTTTCAGCTCCTAGTGGACAAGTGGGGGGCCTACAAGATGTAGACCTGATGGCATCTCGACACAATCACAAGGTTCCAGTCTTTGGAGCAAGGACAAGGAATCTTCAAGCAGCATTCGTGGACGCACTGGCAATTCCATGGAACTTTCGGCTGCCATACGTGTTCCCTCCAGTGTCACTCCTGCCCAGGGTAATACGGAAGTTCAAGCAAGAAGGAGGAATACTACTTTTAATCACTCCAGCGTGGCCGAGGCGGCATTGGTTCTCAGGCCTGCAGGGTCTCTCGATAGAGCGTCCTCTTCTACTTCCTCAATGCCCAGACCTCCTCGTTCAGGGCCCTTGTGTCTACCCAGACCTGGCCAGACTGGCTTTGACGGCGTGGCTCTTGAAACATCACTCCTAAGAGCCAAAGGATTCTCTGAGGCGGTCATTCAAACTATGCTGAAGACCCGTAAACCAGCTTCGGCTCATATTTATTACAGGGTCTGGAATTCTTACTTCACATGGTGTGCTGCTAAGAATTATGATGCATATTCTTTCAAAACTTCCAGACTTTTGGCTTTTCTACAACAAGGCCTAGACTTAGGCCTTCGTCTGCCTCCCTCAAGGTTCATATATCTGCCTTGTCGGTGTGGTTTCAGAGAAAAATTGCATCTCTTCCTGACATTCACAATTTCACTGAGAGTGTTCTACGGATTCAGCCTCACTATGTCCCTCCTGTGGCTCCATGGGATCTGTCTGTAGTCTTAATTGCCCTGCAAGAGTCTCCATTTGAACCTCTTGAATCTGTGGACCTTAAATGCCTTACACTTAAGGTAGAGTTTCTGTTGGCTATTGCTTCTGCTAGGAGGGTGTCGGACTTAGGCGCTTTGTCCTGTCGCCCACCCTTTCTGATTTTCCAAAGTGACCAGGCAGTTCTTCGAACTTGCCCTGGTTATTTACCTAAGGTAGTATCATCTTTTCACCTTAACCAGGAGATTGTGGTTCCAGCCTTCATCTCTTCTGGTTTGTCCTCCAAAGAAAGATTTTTAGACGTGGTACGAGCTCTCCGTATTTATGTGGAAAGGACTGCCTCTATCAGGAAGTCAGATTCCCTAACAATAAGTATAAGTCCAGGGCGTGGACCCCACAAAGTCGGCTCAGGCCCAACTACCCCAGGGCAGCACACCACTGAAATACTATAGTGTTAATATGTGTTAATAAGAAAGAAGCAGGAGCTATGTGTTAGAAAGTGATACAAAAATAAGGGTGTTAGTAAAATACTCAAAAGAGTAAAATTAGTCATTTGCCATTATATATTGCCTTCTACCATGGTGTACAGATTGTTATTTTTTATCTTCCTTCTCGTATATATCCATTTATAGCTTCTGGATATTTCAACACTGATAATTAAGAAGCACCGTAGTACTTACCTTGCCATGCCCATGTCTGGACCATTTGCAATGCACTGCATGCATGAGGTGTGGTGAACAAAGGCTCTTTGTTTCTGGGCATGTGTTGTCCTATGGAGATGTAGGGGAATAATTACTACACATTTGCAGGCTCTCTGTACTGCGCATACACTGTATACTTTTTACTTTTACATACAGCCACGAGAGCCCCGCACTACTGGGGGGGCTTTCATGTTGGGGTCTAATATTCGCAGTGCAAGAGATCATTACTTTGATGAATTGCGGCGGTACATACTGATAGTTACCATGTATGATTCCATAATTATTAGCACTTTAGTATAACGCTTGCAGGTGAAGAAATATTGGGGGTAATTCAGACTTGATCGTAGATGTGCTCTGCCCCCCCCCCCTCCGCACAGGTACAAAAGCATCGCACTGCAACGATGCTTTTGTATCTGAACAGTAGCTCCCTGCCAGCGCTGCTCCTACGCGCTGGCAGGGAGCTACCCGTCGCTCTCCGGGTCGCAGCGGCTGCGTGTGGCGTCATGCAGCTGCCACGGCCCGCCCCCCGCACGGTCCATTCTCTTGAACGGCCGATATATCGCGGGACCGTTGGCCAGTGTGTACAGCCGATACGTCTGTGAATTCCGTCGTTCACAGACGTATCGCGTTGGCCGCGCAGCACAGCCGACGGCCAATATATCTACTGATATATTGGCGCGTCGCTGTGTGTGTACGGGGCGGTCGGCCTACCGCCCGTACACATGCTGCGGCGGCCGGCGGTGATTGACAGCTGAACTGGGCGGGCGTGTGTACACGCTCGCCCAGTTCATGACGTCAGTCCCCGACGGATCGGGCAGTGTGTATGCTCAACTATAGTGTTAATATGTGTTAATAAGAAAGAAGCAGGAGCTATGTGTTAGAAAGTGATACAAAAATAAGGGTGTTAGTAAAATACTCAAAAGAGTAAAATTAGTCATTTGCCATTATATATTGCCTTCTACCATGGTGTACAGATTGTTATTTTTTATCTTCCTTCTCGTATATATCCATTTATAGCTTCTGGATATTTCAACACTGATAATTAAGAAGCACCGTAGTACTTACCTTGCCATGCCCATGTCTGGACCATTTGCAATGCACTGCATGCATGAGGTGTGGTGAACAAAGGCTCTTTGTTTCTGGGCATGTGTTGTCCTATGGAGATGTAGGGGAATAATTACTACACATTTGCAGGCTCTCTGTACTGCGCATACACTGTATACTTTTTACTTTTACATACAGCCACGAGAGCCCCGCACTACTGGGGGGGCTTTCATGTTGGGGTCTAATATTCGCAGTGCAAGAGATCATTACTTTGATGAATTGCGGCGGTACATACTGATAGTTACCATGTATGATTCCATAATTATTAGCACTTTAGTATAACGCTTGCAGGTGAAGAAATATTGGGGGTAATTCAGACTTGATCGTAGATGTGCTCTGCCCCCCCCCCCTCCGCACAGGTACAAAAGCATCGCACTGCAACGATGCTTTTGTATCTGAACAGTAGCTCCCTGCCAGCGCTGCTCCTACGCGCTGGCAGGGAGCTACCCGTCGCTCTCCGGGTCGCAGCGGCTGCGTGTGGCGTCATGCAGCTGCCACGGCCCGCCCCCCGCACGGTCCATTCTCTTGAACGGCCGATATATCGCGGGACCGTTGGCCAGTGTGTACAGCCGATACGTCTGTGAATTCCGTCGTTCACAGACGTATCGCGTTGGCCGCGCAGCACAGCCGACGGCCAATATATCTACTGATATATTGGCGCGTCGCTGTGTGTGTACGGGGCGGTCGGCCTACCGCCCGTACACATGCTGCGGCGGCCGGCGGTGATTGACAGCTGAACTGGGCGGGCGTGTGTACACGCTCGCCCAGTTCATGACGTCAGTCCCCGACGGATCGGGCAGTGTGTATGCTCAACACACTGCCCGATCCGTCCATAGATATATCTGCAGATCAATTGATCTGCAGATATATCTATTAGTGTGTACCCACCCTTACACGCTACCCTCCCCTTCAGAGATGGGAACCTGCAGTGGGTGGGTTGCTGGGAGCAGGGGTCTGGTTGCATTTTATATATGCATCGCTTGGGTTGGACAATGCATAGTGCATAATCGGGTGCATAATCGGGGGCTTTTGGTGGGAAGGGGGTTCTGACAGCCTGGTAAAGTGAGTAGGGACTGACTGCTAGTAATAGCGGGGGGCTGGTGCTGTAAATGCAGAGGGTGCAAGGTTGTCTTCCATCTGTGTACAGGTAAGGGCTGCAAGCGTGCATAGTGCTAGACTGCTGCTGCTCACAGATGACCTGTTGACTGCTGCAGAGCCTCTTGTGGGTCACTGATGTCAGTCATCTTGCAACGTTATAAAAATCGCTCTCTATATAATATTTTTTAAAGTCACTGCCACTTCTGGTGCATTTACACCTATTACCAGTCGTTCCTGCATCACTTGGTTTGCAGAAAGGAAGGTGGGTTATGACTGGCACCCAGGAAGTGCAGCAGAAGGGTACACATCTAAACGATATTGTCACGATATGTCATTCTAACGACAAAATTGTGCATATCGTTTAGTGTGTATGCAGGATTGTGCACTCCCGCGGGTCGCATGCAATATCTTCTGGTTGGCGGTGCTGCACGGCCAATCAGAAGAGATTATGTGACCAGTTTAATGAAGGAAGGAACAAGAGATCATCACAACATTCATTAAATTGCTCATTGTGTACAGGCAATCTCTGAAGGTCCGTGTCGAAGGGAATTCGTCCCCTGACCGTTGGCAAGATTGCCGGTTGTTTAAATGTGTACCCAGGCTGACAACATCTCTGCAGATTATGTTGGTGACAATTCTCTTTAAATAAAATGAGTTGCTGCAGCAGCTTTTTACCGTCTTAATGTGTCCTTCATATACAGTAAGGTACTAAGGACCCTATTCCGTAAGAATTGCAGATTCTGCTTTTTAGCAAAAACTGCAGTCCTTCTTTTCAAATGCTGTGTGCCACCCATCGCAGGGCAAAGCCGCCCAGCATGCTACCATCCACCCACCAACTGCGACCACGCTGTAATTGCGATCGCACCGCAATTAGTACATGGTCGCAGAAACTAGGGAAGCCTCCTGCTGGCACAGCCTGGAGCCCCACCGCCATTTTTTAATTCGGAGCAGCTGCATGTGATGACACACAGCCGCCCCAAAAACGCAGCCAACATGCCCCCGTTTCACCCGCGCCACACCCGCTACTGTCAACGAACGCCCCACGACGTTAATCAGACAGAGGCGTTCGCAGTTAATGCAACCCAATCGCTTTAACTGTACGCACACGTGCAGGACAGGACCTGCGCATGCGCAGTGCCACCGCCGCTGGGGTTAAGCTATATTGTCTATAAAATGCACTGCCGCAAGGATTAGATCCTTCTTCCTCCTGGAGGGAACCAAATCACTTATACCCCTTTCACATCGCTACTTTGACCCAGGTTATTGTCAGATTAACTTGGGTCGTAGCTCGGTGTGAAAGGGTATTGAGTGACCAAGGAAACCAAACCCAGCGACCTGGGTTGGGCACCGGCTGTGACGGGTCCTATTAAGACTTTATGGAGAACTGGCTCACCGCAGCTTAGAGATGTCATCTCCAAGCACCAGCAGAGGAGAAGAGAAGACCGGGCAATAACACTGGTCCAGCTTGTGAATGGGTTTCAAGCCGCTGTGACATGGCTTGAAACCCGTGTTCAGTGACCAGGGCTGGACCCAAAGTTTTGGTGTGAAAATGGTATTATTCATTCCCCTGTAATCACCCACCTGGACTATCGCAAACTTTTACTCTCTGATCTTCCTCTTTCCCACCTCTTTCTCTACACCTCTAAATCTACTGTCAAAACTGCTGCATACTTACCTCCCCTCCCGAAACCTGTGGTTGACTAACAAATTTTGGGAGGCCTTCCCCAAGCTCTTGGAAGAGTGGGTGTTTCTCCTAGTGAAGTGGGCAGGATGGGGAGGATCATTCCAGTAATTGAAAAACTGTATGGAGGGGACGGGGCCAATATGACGCATTTCTATGACAATTATATAATTTGGCTCTGCTCCCTCTTCTTAGAAGCGTGATTCGCAGGATTTTACGTGTGAAGAGGTGCGGCCTAAGTATATGAATCCTCCAGCTCCGCCCCTTTCATAGGCCACTCGCATCTCCTCTCGGGCTTCTCCCAGAGAGGAGATAATCAAAGCATGCAAATATTTACTATTTCCCTTCTCATCTTCCTATCTTGCAGCTCTGACTCCTCTTATTCAGCTGCTTCTGTGGATCCACTTCCAAAGACCCTCCTCCAGTCTACAAGGCTTCAAATGTTATCTGAAAGCCACCTGTTTATCGAAGCTTACCAGCCCTTCTCATAGGCTAACACAGGGGGGATTTCCAGTTGCTTGGAATTCTACGGTAACAGCAGCAATAGTATATTATACAATTTTACTACAGTTGCAGCTCTGGCCAAAACATACAGTATAAGGCAGAGGTTCTCAAACGAGGGTCCTCAAGGCACTCCAACGGTCCAGGTTTTAAGTTTATCCATGCTTGGCCACAGGTAACTTAATTATCACTACAGTCAATTTGATTTAACCACCTGTGCTAAGCCATGGATACACCTAAAACCTGGACCATTGGGGTGCTTTGAGGACCGCGTTTGAGAACCTCTGGTATAAGGGATGGAAAGAAACTACTGCATATGGCCATAGAGCAGCTGCCAGCAAGAAGTGACAGGTGTCTTAACATGTGGGAGAATGTGTGCTTAAAAAGCTCAGTTCTGTCTCCTCTTGGTTATGTTATGCATGTAAAATTATTATGGGATATTTATCCTTTTCCTGGCCACTTATATTATTTATATTAGATACATATGTTTGATACAGAAAGTTTGTTTTTTTAGACTCTCTCCACTACAGCTAATACTATATAGACAATCTTTAATATTAATTATTGATACTGGATTACACTACCCAATGTATAAGGAGACCAATGTGTACATAGCATACAGCGGGTAAAATAAGTATTGAACACATCAACATTTTTCTCAGTAAATATATCTGTAAAGGGGCTATTGTAATTCAATTTTCACCAAATGTCAGCAACAACCCCTGCAGTCCACACATGCAAAGAAAAGAAATCAAACCATAGTTGTCCATAAATTAAGTTATGTGTAATAATGTGAAATGACACAGGGAAAAAGTATTGAACACGCTTACTGAAGTTTATTTAATACTTCGTACAAAAGCGTTGCTTGGCAATGACAGCTTCAAGACGCCTCCTGTATGGAGACTGAGACTAGTCGCATGCATTGCTCGGGTGTGATTTTGGCCCATTCTTCCACGCAAACAGTCTTCAAATCTTGAAGGTTCCGTTGGCCTCTTCTATGAACGCTTATCTTTAGTTCTTTCCAGAGATTTTCAATTGGATTCAAGTCAGGTGATTGGCTGGGCCATTCCAGCAGCTGTATTTTCTTTCTCTGAAACCAATTGAGAGTGCCCTTGGCTGTGTGTTTGGGATCATAGTTTTGCTGAAATGTCCGCCCTCATTTCATCGTCAGCATCCTGGTAGATGGCAGAAGATTTTTATCAAGAATGTCTTTGTACTTTTTTCCATTCATCCTTCCTTCAATTACATGAAGTATGCCAGTACTTAGGCCCTATGGCCCCAACAGAGCTCAATGGAACATTCTGTAGTTTAGAAATCCTTCTGTAACCAATGCCATCAGTATGTTTTGCAGCGATAAGATTGCGAAGGTCTTGAGAGAGCTCTTTTGCTTTTACCCATCGTGAGATGTTTATTGTATGACACCTCGGTAATGAAACACCTTTTTATAGGCCTTCAGTTGGGAATGAACCACCTTATATTAATTTGCACTGACAAGGGGCAGGATTGCTTTCTAATTACTGATAGATTTCAGCTGGTGTCTTGGCTTTCCATGCCTTTTTGCACCTCCCTTTCTTCATGTGTTCAATACTTTTTCCCTGTCATGTCACATTATTACACATAACTTAATTTATGGACATCTATGGTTTGATTTCACTGCATGTGTGGATTGCATGGGTTGTTGCTGACATTTGGTGAAAATGTCATTACAATAGCCCCATTACAAATATATTTAATGAGAAAAAAATAAGATTTTACTCACCGGTAAATCTATTTCTCGTAGTCCGTAGTGGATGCTGGGGACTCCGTAAGGACCATGGGGAATAGACGGCTCCGCAGGAGACTGGGCACATCTAAAGAAAGATTTAGGACTATCTGGTGTGCACTGGCTCCTCCCCCCATGACCCTCCTCCAAGCCTCAGTTAGGAACTGTGCCCGGAAGAGCTGACACAATAAGGAAGGATTTTGAATCCCGGGTAAGACTCATACCAGCCACACCAATCACACCATATAACACTTGATAGGAACCCCGGTTAACAGTATGATAACAATTGGAGCCTCTGAAGAGATGGCTCACAACAAAACCCGATTTTTGTAACAATAACTATGTACAAGTATTGCAGACAATCCGCACTTGGGATGGGCGCCCAGCATCCACTACGGACTACGAGAAATAGATTTACCGGTGAGTAAAATCTTATTTTCTCTGACGTCCTAGTGGATGCTGGGGACTCCGTAAGGACCATGGGGATTATACCAAAGCTCCCAAACGGGCGGGAGAGTGCGGATGACTCTGCAGCACCGAATGAGAGAACTCCAGGTCCTCCTCAGCCAGGGAATCAAATTTGTAGAATTTAGCAAACGTGTTTGCCCCTGACCAAGTAGCTGCTCGGCAAAGTTGTAAAGCCGAGACCCCTCGGGCAGCCGCCCAAGATGAGCCCACCTTCCTTGTGGAATGGGCTTTTATTGATTTAGGCTGCGGTAATCCTACCGCAGAATGCGCCAGCTGAATAGTGCTACAAATCCAGCGCGCAATAGACTGCTTAGAAGCAGGAGCACCCAGCTTGTTGGGTGCATACAGGATAAACAGCGAGTCAGTTTTTCTGACTCCAGCCGTCCTGGAAACATACATTTCCAGGGCCCTGACTACGTCCAGCAACTTGGAATCCTCCAAGTCCCTAGTAGCCGCAGGCACCACAATAGGTTGGTTCAAGTGAAAAGCTGAGACCACCTTCGGGAGAAACTGAGGATGAGTCCTCAATTCTGCCCTATCCATCTGGAAAATCAGATAAGGGCTTTTTCAAGACAAAGCCGCCAAATCTGAAACCCGCCTGGCCGAAGCCAGGGCCAACAGTATGACCACTTTCCACGTGAGATATTTTAATTCCACAGTCTTAAGTAGAGATGAGCGCCTGAAATTTTTCGGGTTTTGGGTTTTGGTTTTGGGTTCGGTTCCGCGGCCGTGTTTTGGGTTCGACCGCGTTTTGGCAAAACCTCACCGAATTTTTTTTGTCGGATTCGGGTGTGTTTTGGATTCGGGTGTTTTTTTTTAAAAACACTAAAAAACAGCTTAAATCATAGAATTTGGGGGTCATTTTGATCCCATATTATTATTATTAACCTCAAAAACCATAATTTCCACTCATTTTCAGTCTATTCTGAATACCTCACACCTCACAATATTATTTTTAGTCCTAAAATTTGCACCAAGGTCGCTGGATGACTAAGCTAAGCGACACTAGTGGCCGACACAAACACCGGGCCCATCTAGGAGTGGCACTGCAGTGTCACGCAGGATGTCCCTTCCAAAAAACCCTCCCCAATCAGCACATGACGCAAAGAAAAAAAGAGGCGCAATGAGGTAGCTGACTGTGTGAGTAAGATAAGCGACCCTAGTGGCCGACACAAACACCGGGCCCATTTAGGAGTGGCACTGCAGTGTCACGCAGGATGTCCCTTCCAAAAAACCCTCCCCAATCAGCACATGACGCAAAGAAAAAAAGAGGCGCAATGAGGTAGCTGACTGTGTGAGTAAGATTAGCGACCCTAGTGGCCGAAACAAACACCGGGCCCATTTAGGAGTGGCACTGCAGTGTCACGCAGGATGTCCCTTCCAAAAAACCCTCCCCAATCAGCACATGACGCAAAGAAAAAAAGAGGCGCAATGAGGTAGCTGACTGTGTGAGTAAGATTAGCGACCCTAGTGGCCGACACAAACACCGGGCCCATTTAGGAGTGGCACTGCAGTGTCACGCAGGATGTCCCTTCCAAAAAACCCTCCCCAATCAGCACATGACGCAAAGAAAAAAAGAGGCGCAATGAGGTAGCTGACTGTGTGAGTAAGATTAGCGACCCTAGTGGCCGACACAAACACCGGGCCCATTTAGGAGTGGCACTGCAGTGTCACGCAGGATGTCCCTTCCAAAAAACCCTCCCCAATCAGCACATGACGCAAAGAAAAAAAGAGGCGCAATGAGGTAGCTGACTGTGTGAGTAAGATTAGCGACCCTAGTGGCCGACACAAACACCGGGCCCATTTAGGAGTGGCACTGCAGTGTCACGCAGGATGTCCCTTCCAAAAAACCCTCCCCAAACAGCACATGACGCAAAGAAAAATAAAAGAAAAAAGAGGTGCAAGATGGAATTGTCCTTGGGCCCTCCCACCCACCCTTATGTTGTATAAACAAAACAGGACATGCACACTTTAACCAACCCATCATTTCAGTGACAGGGTCTGCCACACGACTGTGACTGATATGACGGGTTGGTTTGGACCCCCCCCAAAAAAAGAAGCAATTAATCTCTCCTTGCACAAACTGGCTCTACAGAGGCAAGATGTCCACCTCATCATCACCCTCCGATATATCACCGTGTACATCCCCCTCCTCACAGATTATCAATTCGTCCCCACTGGAATCCACCATCTCAGCTCCCTGTGTACTTTGTGGAGGCAATTGCTGCTGGTCAATGTCTCCGCGGAGGAATTGATTATAATTCATTTTAATGAACATCATCTTCTCCACATTTTCTGGATGTAACCTCGTACGCCAATTGCTGACAAGGTGATCGGCGGCACTAAACACTCTTTCGGAGTACACACTTGTGGGAGGGCAACTTAGGTAGAATAAAGCCAGTTTGTGCAATGGCCTCCAAATTGCCTCTTTTTCCTGCCAGTATAAGTATGGACTGTGTGACGTGCCTACTTGGATGCGGTCACTCATATAATCCTCCACCATTCTTTCAATGGTGAGAGAATCATATGCAGTGACAGTAGACGACATGTCCGTAATCGTTGTCAGGTCCTTCAGTCCGGACCAGATGTCAGCATCAGCAGTCGCTCCAGACTGCCCTGCATCACCGCCAGCGGGTGGGCTCGGAATTCTGAGCCTTTTCCTCGCACCCCCAGTTGCGGGAGAATGTGAAGGAGGAGATGTTGACAGGTCGCGTTCCGCTTGACTTGACAATTTTCTCACCAGCAGGTCTTTCAACCCCAGCAGACTTGTGTCTGCCGGAAAGAGAGATCCAAGGTAGGCTTTAAATCTAGGATCGAGCACGGTGGCCAAAATGTAGTGCTCTGATTTCAACAGATTGACCACCCGTGAATCCTTGTTAAGCGAATTAAGGGCTCCATCCACAAGTCCCACATGCCTAGCGGAATCGCTCCGTGTTAGCTCCTCCTTCAATGTCTCCAGCTTCTTCTGCAAAAGCCTGATGAGGGGAATGACCTGACTCAGGCTGGCAGTGTCTGAACTGACTTCACGTGTGGCAAGTTCAAAGGGCATCAGAACCTTGCACAACGTTGAAATCATTCTCCACTGCGCTTGAGACAGGTGCATTCCACCTCCTATATCGTGCTCAATTGTATAGGCTTGAATGGCCTTTTGCTGCTCCTCCAACCTCTGAAGCATATAGAGGGTTGAATTCCACCTCGTTACCACTTCTTGCTTCAGATGATGGCAGGGCAGGTTCAGTAGTTTTTGGTGGTGCTCCAGTCTTCTGTACATGGTGCCTGTACGCCGAAAGTGTCCCGCAATTTTTCTGGCCACCGACAGCATCTCTTGCACGCCCCTGTCGTTTTTTAAATAATTCTGCACCACCAAATTCAAGGTATGTGCAAAACATGGGACGTGCTGGAATTTGCCCATATTTAATGCACACACAATATTGCTGGCGTTGTCCGATGCCACAAATCCACAGGAGAGTCCAATTGGGGTAAGCCATTCCGCGATGATCTTCCTCAGTTGCCGTAAGAGGTTTTCAGCTGTGTGCGTATTCTGGAAACCGGTGATACAAAGCGTAGCCTGCCTAGGAAAGAGTTGGCGTTTGCGAGATGCTGCTACTGGTGCCGCCGCTGCTGTTCTTGCGGCGGGAGTCCATACATCTACCCAGTGGGCTGTCACAGTCATATAGTCCTGACCCTGCCCTGCTCCACTTGTCCACATGTCCGTGGTTAAGTGGACATTGGGTACAGCTGCATTTTTTAGGACACTGGTGACTCTTTTTCTGAGGTCTGTGTACATTTTCGGTATCGCCTGCCTAGAGAAATGGAACCTAGATGGTATTTGGTACCGGGGACACAGTACCTCCAACAAGTCTCTAGTTGGCTCTGCAGTAATGATGGATACCGGAACCACGGTTCTCACCACCCAGGATGCCAAGGCCTCAGTTATCCGCTTTGCAGTAGGATGACTGCTGTGATATTTCATCTTCCTCGCAAAGGACTGTTGGACAGTCAATTGCTTGGTGGAAGTAGTAAAAGTGGTCTTACGACTTCCCCTCTGGGATGACCATCGACTCCCAGCAGCAACAACAGCAGCGCCAGCAGCAGTAGGCGTTACACGCAAGGATGCATCGGAGGAATCCCAGGCAGGAGAGGACTCGTCAGAATTGCCAGTGACATTGCCTGCAGGACTATTGGCATTCCTGGGGAAGGAGGAAATTGACACTGAGGGAGTTGGTGGGGTGGTTTGCGTGAGCTTGGTTACAAGAGGAAGGGATTTACTGGTCAGTGGACTGCTTCCGCTGTCACCCAAAGTTTTTGAACTTGTCACTGACTTATTATGAATGCGCTGCAGGTGACGTATAAGGGAGGATGTTCCGAGGTGGTTAACGTCCTTACCCCTACTTATTACAGCTTGACAAAGGGAACACACGGCTTGACACCTGTTGTCCGCATTTCTGTTGAAATAGTTCCACACCGAAGAGCTGATTTTTTTGGTATTTTCACCAGGCATGTCAACGGCCATATTCCTCCCACGGACAACAGGTGTCTCCCCGGGTGCCTGACTTAAACAAACCACCTCACCATCAGAATCCTCCTGGTCAATTTCCTCCCCAGCGCCAGCAACACCCATATCCTCCTCATCCTGGTGTACTTCAACACTGACATCTTCAATCTGACTATCAGGAACTGGACTGCGGGTGCTCCTTCCAGCACTTGCAGGGGGCGTGCAAATGGTGGAAGGCGCATGCTCTTCACGTCCAGTGTTGGGAAGGTCAGGCATCGCAACCGACACAATTGGACTCTCCTTGTGGATTTGGGATTTCGAAGAACGCACAGTTCTTTGCGGTGCTACTGCTTTTGCCAGCTTGAGTCTTTTCATTTTTCTAGCGAGAGGCTGAGTGCCTCCATCCTCATGTGAAGCTGAACCACTAGCCATGAACATAGGCCAGGGCCTCAGCCGTTCCTTGCCACTCCGTGTGGTAAATGGCATATTGGCAAGTTTACGCTTCTCCGACGACAATTTTATTTTAGGTTTTGGAGTCCTTTTTTTACTGATATTTGGTGTTTTGGATTTGACATGCTCTGTACTATGACATTGGGCATCGGCCTTGGCAGACGACGTTGCTGGCATTTCATCGTCTCGGCCATGACTAGTGGCAGCAGCTTCAGCACGAGGTGGAAGTGGATCTTGATCTTTCCCTAATTTTGGAACCTCAACATTTTTGTTCTCCATATTTTAATAGGCACAACTAAAAGGCACCTCAGGTAAACAATGGAGATGGATGGATACTAGTATACAATTATGGACGGACTGCCGAGTGCCGACACAGAGGTAGCTACAGCCGTGAACTACCGTACTGTGTCTGCTGCTAATATAGACTGGTTGATAAAGAGATGTCGTAGTATGTATGTATGAAGAAGAAAGAAAAAAAAACCACGGTTAGGTGGTATACAATTATGGACGGACTGCCGAGTGCCGACACAGAGGTAGCCATAGCCGTGAACTACCGTACTGTACTGTGTCTGCTGCTAATATAGACTGGTTGATAAAGAGATGTCGTAGTATGTATGTATGAAGAAGAAAGAAAAAAAAACCACGGGTAGGTGGTATACAATTATGGACGGACTGCCGAGTGCCGACACAGAGGTAGCCACAGCCGTGAACTACCGTACTGTACTGTGTCTGCTGCTAATATAGACTGGTTGATAAAGAGATGTAGTAGTATGTATGTATAAAGAAGAAAGAAAAAAAAACCACGGGTAGGTGGTATACAATTATGGACGGACTGCCGAGTGCCGACACAGAGGTAGCCACAGCCGTGAACTACCGTACTGTACTGTGTCTGCTGCTAATATAGACTGGTTGATAAAGAGATGTCGTAGTATGTATGTATGAAGAAGAAAGAAAAAAAAACCACGGTTAGGTGGTATACAATTATGGACGGACTGCCGAGTGCCGACACAGAGGTAGCCACAGCCGTGAACTACCGTACTGTACTGTGTCTGCTGCTAATATAGACTGGTTGATAAAGAGATGTCGTAGTATGTATGTATAAAGAAGAAAGAAAAAAAAACCACGGTTAGGTGGTATACAATTATGGACGGACTGCCGAGTGCCGACACAGAGGTAGCCACAGCCGTGAACTACCGTACTGTACTGTGTCTGCTGCTAATATAGACTGGTTGATAAAGAGATGTCGTAGTATGTATGTATAAAGAAGAAAGAAAAAAAAACCACGGTTAGGTGGTATACAATTATGGACGGACTGCCGAGTGCCGACACAGAGGTAGCCACAGCCGTGAACTACCGTACTGTACTGTGTCTGCTGCTAATATAGACTGGTTGATAAAGAGATGTCGTAGTATGTATGTATGAAGAAGAAAGAAAAAAAAACCACGGTTAGGTGGTATACAATTATGGACGGACTGCCGAGTGCCGACACAGAGGTAGCCACAGCCGTGAACTACCGTACTGTACTGTGTCTGCTGCTAATATAGACTGGTTGATAAAGAGATGTCGTAGTATGTATGTACAAAGAAGAAAGAAAAAAAAACCACGGTTAGGTGGTATACAATTATGGACGGACTGCCGAGTGCCGACACAGAGGTAGCCACAGCCGTGAACTACCGTACTGTACTGTGTCTGCTGCTAATATAGACTGGTTGATAAAGAGATGTAGTAGTATGTATGTATAAAGAAGAAAGAAAAAAAAAACCACGGGTAGGTGGTATACAATTATGGATGGACTGCCGAGTGCCGACACAGAGGTAGCTACAGCCGTGAACTACCGTACTGTGTCTGCTGCGACTGGATGATAAATAATGATATAAAAAATATATATATATCACTACTGCAGCCGGACAGGTATATATATTATATAATGACGGACCTGCTGGACACTGTCTGTCAGCAGAATGAGTTTTTTATAGAATAAAAAAAAAAACACCACACAAGTGAAGTCACACGACGAGTGTTTAACTTTTTCAGGCAATCACAATATAGTATACTACTAACTATACTGGTGGTCAGTGTGGTCAGGTCACTGGTCAGTCACACTGGCAGTGGCACTCCTGCAGCAAAAGTGTGCACTGTTTAATTTTAATATAATATGTACTCCTGGCTCCTGCTATAACCTATAACTGGCACTGCAGTGCTCCCCAGTCTCCCCCACAATTATAAGCTGTGTGAGCTGAGCACAGTCAGATATATAATATATACATAGATGATGCAGCACACTGGGCTGAGCAGTGCACGCAGATATGGTATGTGACTGTCTTGTACTCCTGGCTCCTGCTATAACCTATAACTGGCACTGCAGTGCTCCCCAGTCTCCCCCACAATTATAAGCTGTGTGAGCTGAGCACAGTCAGATATATAATATATACATAGATGATGCAGGCATGCAGCACACTGGGCTGAGCAGTGCACACAGATATGGTATGTGACTGAGTCACTGTGTGTACCGTTTTTTTCAGGCAGAGAACGGATATATTAAATAAAACAACTGCACTGCTGGTGGTCACTGTGGTCAGTCACTAAACTCTGCACTCTCTTCTACAGTATCAGCCTCAGGTCAATCTCTCTCTCTCTCTCCTAATCTAAATGGAGAGGACGCCAGCCACGTCCTCTCCCTATCAATCTCAATGCACGTGTGAAAATGGCGGCGACGCGCGGCTCCTTATATAGAATCCGAGTCTCGCGATAGAATCCGAGCCTCGCGAGAATCCGACAGCGTCATGATGACGTTCGGGCGCGCTCGGGTTAACCGAGCAAGGCGGGAAGATCCGAGTCGCTCGGACCCGTGAAAAAAAACATGAAGTTCGTGCGGGTTCGGATTCAGAGAAACCGAACCCGCTCATCTCTAGTCTTAAGTGGTTCGAACCAATGTGATTTCAGGAATGCCAAAACCACAGTGAGATCCCAAGGTGCCACTGGGGGCACAAAAGGAGGCTGAATATGCAGAACTCCTTTGACAAAAGTCTGAACTTCAGGCAGTGAAGCCAGTTCTTTCTGGAAGAAAATCGACAGAGCTGAAATCTGGACCTTGATGGACCCCAATTTGAGGCCCAACGTCACCCCTGCTTGCAGGAAGTGTAGGAATCGACCCAGTTGAAATTCCTCCTTCGGGGCCTTCATGGCCTCACACCAAGCAACATATTTCCGCCAAATGTGGTAATAATGTCTTGCGGTGACATCCTTCCTGGCTTTGATCAGGGTAGGGATGACTTCCTCCGGAATAAACTTCTCCTTTAGGATCCGGTGTTCAACCGCCATGCCGTCAAACGCAGCCGCGGTAAGTCTTGGAACAGACAGGGTCCCTGCTGCAGCAGGTCTTGTCTGAGCGGCAGAGGCCAAGGGTCCTCTGCCAGCATCTCTTGAAGTTCCGGGTACCAAGCTCTTCTTGGCCAATCCGGAACCATGAGTATGGTTTTCACTCCTCGCATTCTTATTATTCTCAGCACCCTGGGTATGAGAGGTAGAGGAGGAAACACATAAACCGACTGGTACACCCACGGTGTCACTAGAGCGTCCACAGCGATCGCCTGAGGGTCCCTTGACCTGGCGCAATATCTTTTCAACTTTTTGTTGAGGCGGGACGCCATCATGTCCACCCGTGGTCATTCCCAACGGTTTACCCGCATTTGGAAAACTTCTGGAAGAAGTCCCCATTCTCCCGGGTGTAGGTCGCCCATCGAAGAATCCTTGTGGCTTCTGCCATCGCCATCCTGCTTCTTGTGCCGCCCTGTCTGTTTACATGGGCGACCGCCGTGATGTTGTCTGAATGGATCAGTACCGGCTGGTTTTGAAGCAGGGGCCTTGCTTGGCTTAGGGCCTTGTAAATGGCCCTTAGCTCCAGAATAATTATGTGAAGCGAAATCTCCTTGGAAATTTCTTCCCTGTGTGACTGCACCCCAGCCCCGAAGGCTGGCCTCCGTGGTCACCAGGACCCAGTCCTGTATTCCGAATCTGCGGCCCTCTAGTAGATGAGCCCTCTGCAGCCACCACAGCAGCGACACCCTGTTTCTTGCCGACAGGGTTATCCGCTGTTGTATCTGTAGATGGGACCCGGACCATTAGTCCCACAGGTCCCACTGGAACGTCCTTGCGTGGAACCTTCCGAATGGAATTATGCTTCGTACGAAGCTACTATTTTTTCCAGGACTCGTGTGCTTCCACTGGAAGAAACACTCTTTTCTGGTCTGTGTCCAGAATCATTCCCAGGAACAGAAAACGTGTCGTCGGGACCAGCTGTGACTTTGAAATTTTGAGAATCCAGTCGTGCTGTTGTAGCACTTCCCGAGAGAGTGCTACCCCTACTACCAACTGTTCTTTGGACCTTGCCTTTATCAGGAGATCGTCCAAGTACGGGATAATAAAAACTTCCTTCTTGCGAAGGAGTATCATCATTTCGGCCGTTACCTTGGTAAAGACCTTCGGTGCCGTGGACAACTCCAACGGCAGCGTCTGGAACTGATAGTGACAGTCCTGTACCACACATCTGAGGTACTCCTGGTGAGGAGGGTAAATGGGGACATGCAGGTACGCATCCTTGATGTCCAGGGAGACCCTGTAATCCCCCTCGTCCAGGCTCGTAATAACCGCCCTGAGCGATTCCATCTCGAACTTGAATCTTCTGATATAAAAGTTCAAGTATTTTAATTTTAAGATGGGTCTCACCGAACCGTTTCGGTACCACAACCACTGTGGAATAGTAACCCCTTCCTTGCTGAAGGAGGGGCACCTTGACAATCACTTGTTGTGATTATAGTGTTGAATAGCCACCAACACCGCCTCCCTGGCAGAGGGAGGTGCCGGTAAGGCAGATTTTAGGAAACGGCGGGGGGAAGAACGTCTCGAACTCCAGCCTGTACCCCTGAGAAACTACTTGAAGGACCCAGGGATCCATGTGAGAGAGCCCACTGGGCGCTGAAATTTCTGAGACGGGCCCCCACCGTACCCAGGTCCGCCTAAGCAGCCCCAGCGCCATGCTGTGGACTTACCGGACGCAGGGAGGACTTCTGCTCTTGGGAACTAGCTGTGCGCTGCAGCTTTTTCCTCTACCTTTGCCTCTCGGCAGAAAGGATGAGCCTCTAGCCCTCTTGCTTTTCTGGGGCCGAAAGGACTGTACTTGATGATACGGTGCTTTCCTTTGTTGTGGGGTAGCCTGTGGCAAAAAAGTCGATTTCCCAGCAGTAGCTGTGGAAACGAGGTCTGAAAGACCATCCCCAAACAGTTTTACCCCCTTATAGGGCAAAACTTCCATGTGCCGATTCGAGTCGGCATCGCCTGACCATTGCCGAGTCCATAACCCCCGTCTGGCGGCAATGGACCTAGCGCTTATTTTTGATGCCAGCCGGCAAATATCCCTCTGTGCATCACGCATGTATAAGACCACGTCTTTTATATGCTCTATTGTCAGCAAAATATTGTCCCTATCCATAGTTATTTTCCGACAGGGAATCTGACCACGCAGCGGGAGCACTGCACATCCATGCCGAAGCAATGGCTGGTCGCAATATAATGCCCGAGTGTGTGACTATATCTTTCAGGGTAACCCCCTGCTTTTTATCAGCAGGTTCCTTCAGGGCGGCCGTATCCGGAGACGGTAGTGCCACCTTTTCTGATAAGCGTGTAAGCACTGTATCTACCCTATGGGGTGTTTCCCAACGTGACCTATCCTCTGGCGGGAAAGGGTACGCTGCCAATAACCGTTTAGAAATTATCAATTTCTTACCGGGGGAAGACCACGCTTCCTCACACACCTCATTTAATTTCTCAGATGCAGGAAAAACTACTGGTAGTTTTCTGTCACCAACATAATACCCTTTTATGTGGTACCTGGGGTATTATCATAAATGTGTAATACATTTTTCATTGCCTCAATCATGTAACGGGTGGACCTATTTGGAGGGTACACTAGTCTCATCGTCGTCGACACTGGAGTCGGTATCCGTGTCGACATCTGTTTCTCTGAGGTAGCGGGCGTTTTTAGAGCCCCCCATGACATTTGAGACGCTGGAACAGGCACAAGCTGAGTAGCCGGCTGTTCTGTGTCGCCGACCTTTTGTGTAAGGAGTTGACACTTTCACGTAATCCTTCCATAAGTCCAACCACACCGGTGTCGATCCCGCAGGGGGTGACATCACATTTACAGGCATTCGCTCCGCCTCCACATCATTATCCGCCTCATACATGTCGACACAGCCGTACCGACACACAGCATACACACAGGGAATGCTCTGACAGAGGACAGGACCCCACAAAGCCCTTTGGGGAGACAGAGGGAGAGTATGCCAGCACACACCAGGGCGCTATATATCACAGGGATATCACATATCAAGAGTGTTTTCCCTTATAGCTGCCTATATATATTGTATACTGCGCCTAAATTGTGCCCCCCCTCTCTTTTTAACCCTTTCTGTAGTGTATTGACTGCAGGGGAGAGCCAGGGAGCTTCCCTCCAACGGAGCTGTGAGGGAAAAATGGCGCCAGTGTGCTGAAGGAGATAGCTCCGCCCCTTTTTCGCTGACTTTCTCCCGCATTTTTATGGATTCTGGCAGGGGTTAAAAAGCACCTATATAGCCTCTGGGGCTATATATGGTGCCAGATTGCCAGCCAAGGTGTCAGTATTGCTGCTCAGGGCGCCCCCCCCCCCCAGCGCCCTGCACCCATCAGTGACCGGAGTGTGAGGTGTGCATGAGGAGCAATGGCGCACAGCTGCAGTGCTGTGCGCTACCTTGGAGAAGACAGAAGTCTTCAGCCGCCGATTTTCCGGACAACCTTCTTGCTTCTGGCTCTGTAAGGGGGACGGCGGCGCGGCTCCGGGAACGGACGACGAGGTCGGGTCCTGTGTTCGATCCCTCTGGAGCTAATGGTGTCCAGTAGCCTAAGAAGCCCAAGCTCCCACCACTTAGGTAGGTTCGCTTCTTCTCCCCTTAGTCCCTCGATGCAGTGAGCCTGTTGCCAGCAGGTCTCACTGAAAATAAAAAACCTAACAAACACTTTCTTCCTAGGAGCTCAGGAGAGCCCCTAGTGTGCATCCAGCTCAGCCGGGCACAGAAATCTAACTGGGGCTTGGAGGAGGGTCATGGGGGGAGGAGCCAGTGCACACCAGATCGTCCTAAATCTTTCTTTAGATGTGCCCAGTCTCCTGCGGAGCCGTCTATTCCCCATGGTCCTTACGGAGTCCCCAGCATCCACTAGGACGTCAGAGAAATAAGATTTTACTCACCGGTAAATCTATTTCTCGTAGTCCGTAGTGGATGCTGGGGACTCCGTAAGGACCATGGGGAATAGCGGCTCCGCAGGAGACTGGGCACAGCTAAGAAAGATTTAGGACTACCTGGTGTGCACTGGCTCCTCCCACTATGACCCTCCTCCAGACCTCAGTTAGGATACTGTGCCCGGAAGAGCTGACACAATAAGGAAGGATTTTGAATCCCGGGTAAGACTCATACCAGCCACACCAATCACACCGTATAATTCGTGATATGATACCCAGTTAACAGTATGAACATAAGAGAGCCTCTCAACAGATGGCTCAACAATAACCCTTTTAGTTAACGATAACTATATACAAGTATTGCAGACAGTCCGCACTTGGGACGGGCGCCCAGCATCCACTACGGACTACGAGAAATAGATTTACCGGTGAGTAAAATCTTATTTTCTCTGACGTCCTAGTGGATGCTGGGGACTCCGTAAGGACCATGGGGATTATACCAAAGCTCTCAAACGGGCGGGAGAGTGCGGATGACTCTGCAGCACCGAATGAGAGAACTCAAGGTCCTCCTCAGCCAGGGTATCAAATTTGTAGAATTTTGCAAACGTGTTTGCCCCTGACCAAGTAGCAGCTCGGCAAAGTTGTAAAGCCGAGACCCCTCGGGCAGCCGCCCAAGAAGAGCCCACTTTCCTCGTGGAATGGGCTTTTACAGATTTAGGGTGCGGCAGTCCAGCCGCAGAATGTGCAAGTTGAATCGTGCTACAGATCCAGCAAGCAATCGTCTGCTTAGAAGCAGGAGCACCCAGCTTGTTGGGTGCATACAGGATAAATAGCGAGTCAGTCTTCCTGACTCCAGCTGTCCTGGAAACATATACTTTTCAGGGCCCTGACTACGTCCAGTAACTTGGAATCCTCCAAGTCCCAAGTAGCCGCAGGCACCACAATAGGTTGGTTCACATGAAAAACTGATACCACCTTAGGAAGGAATTGGGAACGAGTCCTCAATTTCGCCTTTCCCATATAAAATACAGATAAGGGCTTTTGTCAATTCTGATACACGCCTGGCCGACGCCAAGGCCCACAGAATGACCACTTTCCACGTGAGGTATTATAGCTCCACGGATTTAAGTGGCTCAACCCAATGCGACTTCAGGAAATCCAACACCACGTTGAGATCCCACGGTGCCACTGGAGGCACAAACGGGGGCTGACTATGCAGCCCTCCCTTAACAAAAGTCTGAACTTCAGGCAGTGAAGCCAGTTCCATTTTGGAAGAAAATCGATAGAGCCGAAATCTGGACCTTAATGGAACCCAATTGTAGGCCCATAGTCACCTCTGACTGTAGGAAGTGCAGAAATCGACCTAGCTGAAATTTCTCCTTTGGGGCCTTCCTGGCCTCACAGTACGCAACATATTTCCGCTATATGCGGTGATAATGGTTAGCGTTCACTTCTTTCCTAGCTTTAAATAGCGTAGGGATAACTTCCTCCGGAATTCCCTTTTCCTTCAGGATCCGGCGTTCAACCGCCATGCCGTCCAACGCAGCCGCGGTACGTCTTGGAACAGACAGGCCCCCTGCTGCAGCAGGTCCTGTCTGAGCGGCAGAGGCCATGGGTCCTCTGAGATCATTTCTTGGAGTTCTGGTTACCAAGCTCTTCTTGGCCCACCCGGAACAATGAGTATCGTTCTTACTCCTCTCCTTATTATTCTCATTACCCTGGGTAAGAGAGGCAGAGAAGGGAACACATACACCGACTGGTACACCCACGGTGTTACCAGAGCGTCCACAGCTATCGCCTGAGGGTCCTTGACCTGGCGCAATATCTTTGTAACTTTTAGTTGAGGCGGGACGCCATCATGTCCACCTGTGGCCTTTCCCAACGGTGTGCAATCATTTGGAAGACTTCTGGATGAAGTCCCCACTCTCCCGGGATGGAGGTCGTGTCTGCTGAGAAAGTCTGCTTCTCAGTTGTCCACTCCGGGAATGAACACTGCTGACAGTGCTAACACATGATTTTCCGCCCATCGGAGAATCCTTGTGGCTTCTGCGATCGCCATCCTGCTTCTTGTGCCGCCCTGTCGTTTACATGAGCGACCGCCGTGATGTTGTCTGACTGGATCAGCACCGGCCGGTGTTGAAGCAGGGGTCTAGCCTGACTTAGGGCATTGTAAATGGCCCTTAGTTCCAGAATATTTATGTGTAGGGAAGTCTCCTGACTTTTCCATAGCCTTGGAAGTTTCTTCCCTGTGTGACTGCCCCCCAGCCTCGAAGGCTGGCATCCGTGGTCACCAGGACCCAGTCCTGTATGCCGAATCTGCGGCCCCCTAGAAGATGAGCACTCTGCAGCCACCACAACAGCGACACCCTGGCCCTTGGAGACAGGGTTATCCGCCGATGCATCTGAAGATGCGACCCGGACCACATGTCCAACAGATCCCACTGGAAAATCCTTGTATGGGACCTGGCGAATGGAATTTCTTCGTAAGAAGCTACCATCCTTCCCAGGGCTCGCGTGCATTGATGCACCGACACCTGTATACGTATTAGGAGGTCTCTGTCTAGAGACGACAACTCCTTGGACTTCTCCTCCGGGAGAAACCCTTTTTATCCTGTTCTGTGTCCAGAATCATACTCAGGAACAGTAGACGCGTCGTAGGAACCAGCTGCGACTTTGGAATATTCAGAATCCAGCCGTGCTGTTGTAGCACTTCCTGAGATAGTGCTACTCCGCCGAACAACTGCTCCCTGGACCTCGCCTTTATAAGGAGATCGTCCAAGTACGGGATAATTATTTCGGCCATTACCTTGGTAAATACCTCGGTGCCGGGGACAGACCAACGGCAACGTCTGGAATTGGTAATGACAATCCTGTACCACAATTTTGAGGTACTCCTGGTGAAGAGGGTAAATAGGGACATGCAGGTAAGCATCCTTGATGTCCAGTGATACCATGAAATTCTCCAGGCTTGCAATAATCGCCCTGAGCGATTCCATTTCGAACTTGAACCTTCGTATATAAGTGTTCAAGGCTTTCAATTTTATAATGGGTCTCACCGAACCGTCTGGTTTCGGTACCACAACATTTTGGAATAGTAACCCCTGCCTTGTTGAAGGAGGGGTACCTTGATTTCACCTGCTGGAAGTGCAGCTTGTGAATTGCCGCCAGTACTACCTTTCTCCGAGGGCAGCAGGCAAGGCTGAGGTGAGGTAACGGCGAGGGGGAGTCGCCTCGAACTCCAGCCTGTATCCCTGTGATACTATTTGCAGAACCTAGGGATCCACCTGTGGGCAAACCCACTGGTCCCTGAAGTTCCCGAGACGCGCCCCTACCGCACCTGTCTCCACCTGTGGAGCCCCAACGTCAAGCGGTGGACTCAGAGGAAGCGGGGGAAGATTTTTGATCCTGGGAACTGGCTGCTGGTGCAGCTTTTTCCTTCTTCCCTTGTCTCTGTGCAGAAAGGAAGCGCCTTTGACCCGCTTGCTTTTCTGAAGCCGAAAGGACTGTACCTGAAAATACGGTGCTTTCTTAGGCTGTGAGGAAACCTGAGGTAAAAAAAAATTTCTTCCCAGCTGTTGCTGTGGATACGAGGTCCCAGAGACCATCCCCAAACAATTCCTCACCCTTATAAGGCAGAATCTCCATGTGCCTTTTATAGGCAGCATCACCTGTCCACTGCCGGGTTTCTAATACCCTCCTGGCAGAATAGACATTGCATTAATTCTGGATGCCAGCCGGCAAATATCCCTCTGTGCATCCTTTATACTGTATATACGACGACGTCTTTAATATGCTCTATGTTAGCAAACTATTATCCCTGTCTTAGAGTATTAATATTATCTGACAGGGTATCAGACCACGCTGCAGCAGCACTATTTATGCCGAGGCAATTGCAGGTCTCAGTATATAACCTGAGTGTGTATATACAGACTTCAGGATAGCCTCCTGTTTTTTATCAGCAGGCTCCTTCAAGGTGGCCGTATCCTAAGACGGCAGTGCGACCTTTTTTGACAAACGTGTGAGCGCCTTATCCACCCTAAGGGATATCTCCCAACGTGACCTATCCTCTGGCGGGAAAGGGTACGCCATCAGTAACTTTTTAGAAGTTAATAGTTTCTTATTGGGGGAACCCACGCTACTTTACACACTTCATTCATTCATTTGATGGGGGAACAAAACACTGGCTGCTTTTTCTCCCCAAAAATAAAACCCCTTTTATGTGGTACTTGGGTTCATATCAGAAATGCGTAACACATTTTTCATTGACGAGATCATGTAACGGATGTTCCTAGTGGATTGTGTATATGTCTCAACCTCGTCGACACTGGAGTTAGACTCCGTGTCGACATCTGTGTCTGCCATCTGAGGTAACGGGCGCTTTTTTGAGCCCCCGATGGCCTTTGAGACGCCTGGGCAGGCGCGGGCTGAGAAGCCGGCTGTCCCACAGCTGTTTTACGTCATCCAGCTTTGTAAGGAGGTGACATTGTCGGTTAATACCTTCCACCTATCCATCCACTCTGGTGTCGGCCCCACAGGGGACGGCATCCCATTTATCGGCCTCTGCTCCACCTCCACGTAACCTTCCTCATCCCACATGTCGACACAGCCGTACCGACACACAGCACACACACAGGGAATGCTCTGACTGAGGATAGGACCCCACAAAGTCCTTTGGGGAGACAGAGAGAGAGTATGCCAGCACACACCAGAGCGCTATATAATGCAGGGATTAACACTATAACTGAGTGATTTTTCCCCCAATAGCTGCTTGTATAAACAATATTGCGCCTAAATTTAGTGCCCCCCCTCTCTTTTTAACCCTTTGAGCCTGAAAACTACAGGGGAGAGCCTGGGGAGCTGTCTTCCAGCTGCACTGTGAAGAGAAAATGGCGCCAGTGTGCTGAGGGAGATAGCTCCGCCCTTTTTTCGCAGACTTTTCTCCCGCTTTTTTATGGATTCTGGCAGGGGTATTTATCACATATATAGCCTCTGGGGCTATATATTGTGATATATTTGCCAGCCAAGGTGTTTTTATTGCTGCTCAGGGCGCCCCCCCCCCCAGCGCCCTGCACCCTCAGTGACCTGAGTGTGAAGTGTGTATGAGGAGCAATGGCGCACAGCTGCAGTGCTGTGCGCTACCTTGGTGAAGACTGATGTCTTCTGCCGCCGATTTTCCGGACTCTTCTTGCTTCTGGCTCTGTAAGGGGGCTGGCGGCGCGGCTCTGGGACCGAACATCAATGGCCGGTTCCATGCGGTCGATCCCTCTGGAGCTAATGGTGTCCAGTAGCCTAAGAAGCCCAAGCTACCACCAGTTAGGTAGGTTCGCTTCTTCTCCCCTTAGTCCCTCGCTGCAGTGAGTCTGTTGCCAGCAGATCTCACTGTAAAATAAAAAACTTAAAATATACTTTCTCTCTAGGAGCTCAGGAGAGCCCCTAGTGTGCATCCAGCTCAGCCGGGCACAGGATTCTAACTGAGGTCTGGAGGAGGGTCATAGTGGGAGGAGCCAGTGCACACCAGGTAGTCCTAAATCTTTCTTAGCTGTGCCCAGTCTCCTGCGGAGCCGCTATTCCCCATGGTCCTTACGGCGTCCCCAGCATCCACTAGGACGTCAGAGAAATGTTGATGTTTACCTGCTGTATGTCCGTGGCTGGTGGTAGGTTCTTCTCCCACTCTCCCAGACTTGCTCCAGTGCTCTTGCCCTCTGTCCCCAAATCACCTACCAGTCTATGGGGGACATTTACTAAGCAGTGATAAGAGCAGAGAAGTGAGCCAGTGGAGAAGTTACCCATGGCAACCAATCAGCACTGAAGTAACATCTAAAATTTGCATACTATAAATATATACAGAGCTGCTGATTAGTTGATGGGGCAACTTCTCCACTGGCTCATTTCTCCGCTCTTATCACTGCTTAGTAAATGTCCCCCTATGTGGTCTATTCATGAAGCAGTGAAAAGTGTGGAGAAGTGAGCCGGTGGAGAAGTTGCCCATGGCAGCCAATCAGCATTGAAGTAACACTTGTAATTTGCATACTATACAATTGTACAGAGCAGCTGATTGGTTGCCATGGGCAACTTCTCCACAGGCTCACTTCTCCACTCTTTTCATTGCTTCATGAATTGACCCCTATCTTCACTCACTAGACCGTAAACTCTGACAGGCAAGGCCCTCCACAGCATCCCAACTCCCAGTCAGCAGCTCTGATCCATTCTGTCTGCCCCACTCAGAGCACCGTATCATTGACTGCTATTGTTGTTATCTGTCACTCACTTAGTTGTACAGACATCTTTTTTTTTTTCAACCTGTACTGCCCGTTTGAATATATGGCATTATTTTTGTGTTTTATTGTCTTTTTCCCTGTACAGTGCTACGTACACTGTGTGGCGACATATAAAATATAATAATAACACTGTATGTTAATCACTTTAGTGTAATCTTGTACAATGATACACTATGCACTTTATTAGAATACAAGCAGATGATGAAACATTGACAACGTACAGCACTGACCTGCAGAGCTTACACTCTAATGATGAAAAAAAGGCTCTAGTAGAATGCAGGGAGATAATGAGGAAAGGGAGCCATGTAATGTAGCTTACACTCTGTTTCAAGATAACTACTGTATATGAGTGAATTGAGAAAGCGCTGGAAGAGCAGGATATTGACATGCAGACAGTGTTGGATTGGGGCGTGAAGGGCACACTGGAGGAATGCAGCAGTAGGGGCCCATGTTTAGAGGTGTGGCCAGGCTGCAGAGGGGGTGTGGCCAGCCACCACATTGATTTACCTAACCATGAGAGAATGCATGGTCTGGGCCCCTTGATATATATATATATATATATATATATATATATATATAGAGATAGATATATATATATATAGATATATATAGATATTATAGTGATGTGCACCGGACATTTTTCGGGTTTTGTGTTTTGGTTTTGGATTCGGTTCCGCGGCCGTGTTTTGGATTCGGATTCGGACGCGTTTTGGCAAAACCTCCCTGAAAATTTTTGTCGGATTCGGGTGTGTTTTGGATTCGGGTGGTTTTTTACAAAAAACCCTCAAAAACAGCTTAAATCATAGAATTTGGGGGTCATTTTGATCCCATAGTATTATTAACCTCAATAACCATAATTTCCACTCATTTCCAGTCTATTCTGAACACCTCACAATATTATTTTTAGTCCTAAAATTTGCACCGAGGTCGCTGGATGGCTAAGCTAAGCGACACAAGTGGCTGACACAAACACCTGGCCCATCTAGGAGTGGCACTGCAGTGTCAGACAGGATGGCAGATTTAAAAAATAGTCCCCAAACAGCACATGATGGAAAGAAAAAAGAGGTGCAATGAGGTAGCTGTGTGACTAAGCTAAGCGACCCAAGTGGCCGACACAAACACCTGGCCCATCTAGGAGTGGCACTGCAGTGTCAGACAGGATGTCACTTCAAAAAATAGTCCCCAAACAGCACATGATGCAAAGAAGAAATGAAAGAAAAAAGAGGTGCAAGATGGAATTGTCCTTGGGCCCTCCCACCCACCCTTATGTTGTATAAACAGGACATGCACATCTCTTGCACGCCCCTGTCGTTTTTTAAATAATTCTGCACCACCAAATTCAATGTATGTGCTGGAATTTGCCCACATGTAATGCACGCACAATATTGGTGGTGTTGTCCGATGTCACAAATCCCCAGGAGAGTCCAATTGGGGTAAGCCATTCTGCGATGATGTTCCTCAGTTTCCGTAAGAGGTTGTCAACTGTGTGCCTCTTATGGAAAGCGGTGATACAAAGCGTAGCCTGCCTAGGAACGAGTTGGCGTTTGCGAGATGCTGCTACTGGTGCCGCAGCTGCTGTTCTTGCTACGGGAGGCAATACATCTACCCAGTGGGCTGTCACAGTCATATAGTCCTTAGTATGCCCTGCTGCACTTGTCCACATATCCGTGGTTAAGTGGACATTGGGTACAACTGCATTTTTTAGGACACTGGTGACTCTTTTTCTGAGGTCTGTGTACATTCTCAGTATCCAGGGCCGGTTCTGGGGCTCTGTGCGCCCCGGGTGGCAATAGGGGGTGTGGCTTCGTACATGGGGCTTCAGTACAGACTGAAATGATGTGCGGTGCGCGATGACGCGTACGCGTCTAGTTTCCCTTCACAGCGGCCAGCGGCAGCGGGGGGCACAGCAGCAGCGGATCTTGCCCTGGTGCGGCACCCTCCGGATGGCGCCCTGCGCCCTCCGGGAGGCGGCGCCCCGGGCAAAAGTCCTGCTTGCCCGTGGCAAGATCCGCTACTGTCGGTATCGCCTGCCTAGAGAAATGGAACCTTGATGGTATTTGGTACCGGGGACACAGTACCTCAAGCAATTCTCTAGTTTCCTGTGAATTAACGGTGGATACCGGAAACACGTTTAACACCGCCCAGGCTGCCAAGGCTTGAGTTATCCGCTTTGCAGCAGGATGACTACTGTGATATTTCATCTTCCTCGCAAAGGACTGTTGGACAGTCAATTGCTTACTGGAAGTAGTACAAGTGGTCTTCCGACTTCCCCTCTGGGATGACGATCGACTCCCAGCAGCAACAACAGCAGCGCCAGCAGCAGTAGGTGTTACACTCAAGGATGCATCGGAGGAATCACAGGCAGGAGAGGACTTGTCAGACTTGACAGTGACATGGCCTGCAGGACTATTGGCTTTCCTGTCTAAGGAGGAAATTGACACTGAGGGAGTTGGTGGTGTGGTTTGCAGGAGCTTGGTTACAAGAGGAAGGGATTTAGTTGGCAGTGGACTGCTTCCGCTGTCACCCAAAGTTTTTGAACTTGTCAATGACTTATGATGAATGCGCTCCAGGTGACGTATAAGGGAGGATGTTCCTAGGTGGTTAATGTCCTAACCCCTACTTATTACAGCTTGACAAAAGCAACACACGGCTTGACACCTGTTGTCCGCATTTCTGTTAAAATAATTTCACACCGAAGAGGTGATTTTTTTTGTAATTTGACCAGGCATGTCAATGGCCATATTCGTCCCATGGACAACAGGAGTCTCCCCGGGTGCCTGACTTAAACAAACCACCTCACCATCAGAATCCTCCTTGTCAATTTCCTCCTCAGCGCCAGCAACACCCATATCCTCATCCTGGTGTACTTCAACAGTGACATCTTCAATTTGACTATCAGGAACTGGACTGCAGGTGCTCCTTCCAGCACTTGCAGGGGGCGTGCAAATGGTGGAAGGCGCCACCTCTTCCCGTCCAGTGTTGGGAAGGTCAGGCATCGCAACCGACACAATTGGACTCTCCTTGGGGATTTGTGATTTAGAAGAACGCACAGTTCTTTGCTGTGCTTTTGCCAGCTTAAGTCTTTTCATTTTTCTAGCGAGAGGATGAGTGCTTCCATCCTCATGTGAATCTGAACCACTAGCCATGAACATAGGCTAGGGCCTCAGCCGTTCTTTGCCACTCCGTGTCGTAAATGTAATATTGGCAAGTTTACGCTTCTCATCGGACGCTTTTAATTTTGATTTTTGGGTAATTTTACTGAACTTTTGTTTTTTGGATTTTACATGCTCTCTACTATGACATTGGGCATCGGCCTTGGCAGACGACGTTGATGGCATTTCATCGTCTCGGCCATGACTAGTGGCAGCAGCTTCAGCATGAGGTGGAAGTGGATCTTGATCTTTCCCTATTTTACCCTCCACATTTTTGTTCTCCATTTTTTAATGTGTGGAATTATATGCCAGTAATATATCAATAGCAATGGCCTACTGTACCGTACTGCTATATATTATATACTGGTGGTCAGCACAATTATGCACTGTCCTCCTACTATATATACTGCGCACAACTTAAATGCACCACAGGTATGGATGGATAGTATACTTGACAACACAGAGGTAGGTAGAGCAGTGGACTACTGTACCGTACTGCTATATATTATATACTGGTGGTCAGCACAATTATTCACTGTCCTCCTACTATATATACTGCGCACAACTTAAATGCACCACAGGTATGGATGGATAGTATACTTGACGACACAGAGGTAGGTAGAGCAGTGGACTACTGTACCATACTGCTATATATTATATACTGGTGGTCAGCACAATTATGCACTGTCCTCCTACTATATATACTGCGCACAACTTAAATGCACCACAGGTATGGATGGATAGTATACTTGACGACACAGAGGTAGGTAGAGCAGTGGCCTACTGTACCGTACTGCTATATATTATATACTGGTGGTCAGCAAAATTATGCACTGTCCTCCTACTATATATACTGCGCACAACTTAAATGCACCACAGGGATGGATGGATAGTATACGACACAGAGGTAGGTAGAGCAGTGGACTACTGTACCGTACTGATATAATACTGGTGGTCACTGGTCAGCAAAATTCTGCACTGTCCTCCTACTATATACTACAATGCAGCACAGATATGGAGCGTTTTTGAGGCAGAGAACGTAGATATTTTCAGCACACTGAGCACAGATATTTGCAAGCACACTGAGCACAGATATTTGCAGCACACTGAGCACAGATATTTGCAGCACACTGAACACAACTGAGAGAACGCTGCACGTCCTCTCCCTATCAACTCCAATGCACGAGTGAAAATGGTGGCGACGCGCGGCTCCTTATATAGAATACGAATCTCGCGAGAATACGACAGCGGGATGATGACGTTCGGGCGCGCTCGGGTTAACCGAGCAAGGCGGGAGGATCCGAGTCTGCCTCGGAACCGTGTAAAATGGGTGAAGTTCGGGGGGGTTCGGATTCCGAGGAACCGAACCCGCTCATCACTAATATATATATATATATATATATATATATATATATACACTGCTAGTGCATGCATGCTAATGTACCAGATTAATAACAGCTATGCACTGTAGAAAATACACCTTAGTCCTGTGCCATATAATGTATAATTCAAGTACACTGTCTGAAACCTGATCCCTAGAGGAGGTGGGACCCCAGGCAGTGGGGCCCACTGGGTTTTTTTTCCCTGTACCCCTGTGGGCCAATCCAACCATGCATGCAGACCCTAAACTCTTATAGAAAATGTATATGGGAGACGCGAATCCTGGTCTGCAGAGCTTGCACTTTAATAAGCAGTTGATACGCATCTTATAAATATGTGATGAACAAATAGGTTGCAAGCACTGCACCAAAGAGCTAACATTTACACTACCCGCTCCGGACCCTCCTACAGCGAGTGCAATGCAAACTTACAGGACACGTGACTACAGTTTGATCATGAGGTCATCTGGACCCGTCATGTGGTCCCTGGTGTGCTTGGTCACCATGTATTGCTGGAGGGGTCACTGACATGGATGGCGAGGGGGCTGCTTATGGTCATTTGCTGCATAACCGATTCATCCCTGACTTGCTGCACTGATACCACCTAACATCCACACCCCATCTATCCAGTGCTATAGAACACTGAGGTAAGAGGATCAATACTCATCAGCTGTAGCTGCAACGTCTGTGAGATTGTTCATTATTACCATTATTATCCTACTGTATATACATATGGTGACATTAGGGGTCTGCAGCACAGTACTAAGGGCCTCATTCCGACCTGATCGCACGCTAGGTTTTTTCACTGCGGTGCAATCAGGTCAAAACTGGCCAGAACTGCGCATGCGTATGCACCGCAATGCACAGGCACGTCGTACGTGTACAAAGCGGATCATTGATGGGCGATGGATTTAACAAAGAATCCATTCGCACAGCCGATCGCAAGGAGATTGACAGGAAGAAGCCGTTTGTGGGTGGCAACAGACCGTTTTCTGGGAGTGTTTGGAAAAATGTAGGCGTGTCCAAGTGTTTGCAGGGCGGGTGTCTGATGTGAATTCCGGACACGAACAGGCTGAAGTGATCGCAGCGACTAAGTTCTGGGCAACTCAGAAAGTGCACAAAACTTTTTTGTACTGCTCGGCTGCACAAACGTTCGCACACTTGCAAAGCGAAAATACACTCCCCAATAGGCGGCGACTATCTGATCGCAGTGCTGCAAAAACTAGCTAGCGAGCGATCAACTTGGAATGACCCCCAAAATGCATAAGCCAAGATAATGCAAACAACACAAGAAAAATAATTAAATGACAAAACTGATTCGCCAGTTAGAATGTTGACGTTCATCATGTCAACATGAGAATGTTGAACGGTTATAATGGTGGCACTGAGCATGCAGACACTGATTAAATGGCGACATGCTAACAATGTCAGCAGTCGACGGAGCATCGATGCGGTGGTGCCGGTGGTTGAGGAGGTAAGTACCCTAAACATAACCCTAACCCTAAACTGGCGGCTGGTGCTAATAGTCACTGCGGCTGCAGCTAATGTTGTAAAACTGTGATCATGGCTGTAAATATATCCCTAACCCGAAATCTGATGTTGGCATTTTTACTTGTTGATATTTGCGATGTCGGCATTTTGAACATGTTGACATTTTGCAGATGTTGACATATAAGATGTCTAAAGCGGTGGGGCAGATGGGATGACAATATACAACAGCATATATACATTATTCAGGCTACATGTACTGCAAGTACACCGTGCCTGTTCTCAGTCCCATCTCTCAGTATACAGTGTGAGCTGTCCCTGGTGCTAGATTTGTGGTGCTGACTACAGACACCAATAGGCAGATCACAGGACAGCGCAGTCATACTAAGTGGCACTCCCAATTAGCTGTGGGGTAAAACTCACCTTGTTGCCCGATTCAATTAGATGCGGGAACCCCGACCTAATATCCAGAGGTAGGATTGTTCCTCACAACCTCAGGAGCTGCAAGGAAATATCTGCGTTAGCATGCAGACTGCATTTAAGGTGCAGGGAATCTCAGAGTCCGGCACTTTTAGGAGAATCTATTGGTAATCGTGTGTCAGCCCAGAGCTTGCCATGTAGTGAAAATAAATGCAGAATAACTGAATAGCTTCGGGTGTGAAACTAGGAGCTTTTCTTCACGCCTAATTGAATTCACCCCCAAACTGTCCGTACACTGATCACACTGCACTGTGTATCTTCACACTGATAGTGGTGACACTGCACTGTATAGTAATACAGAGTATCTATACACTAATAGTGATTACACACTGCACTGTATAGTAATATTATATATACAATGATAATGATCACACTGCACTGTATAATGAGACTGAGTATCTATACACTGATAGTGATCACACTGCACTGTATAATGATACTGAGTATCTATACACTGATAGTGATCACACTGCGCTGTATAACGAAACTGAGTATCTATACACTGATAGTGATCACACTGCGCTGTATAATGACACTGAGTATCTATACACTGATAGTGATCACACTGCGCTGTATAATGACACTGAGTATCTATACACTGATAGTGATTACACTGCGCTGTATAATGACACTGAGGGGGATATTCAAAAACCCCCGATGTTTCTTCGGGTGCTGCGGTCGGGCTATTTAATTTGCTCGGCCGGTAACAAGTCTTCTTACACCCGAAAACACACAGGTTCAGTGAAACCTGTGTGTTTTCGAGTGAAATAGCCCCGTTTTCGGTTGAAAACGGGGCTGTTATCAGGCATTTTGCTTCGCCTGCTGGAGGCAGGTGAAGCAAAACCCCCGATAAGCCACGGCACGTGCCGGCTTATCGGGGCCAATTAAATAGCCCCCGCCGGACGATACTTATCACCCGGCACCCCGGGCCAAATTGAATATCCCTGTGAGTATCTATACACTGATAGTGATCACATTGCGCTGTATAATGACACTGAGTATTTACACACTGATAGTGATCACACTGCGATGTATAATGACACTGAGTATCTATACACTGATAATGATCACAATGCACTGTATAATGATACTGAATATACACTGATAGTGATCACACTGCGCTGTATAATGATAATGAGTATACACTGATAGTGATCACACTGCGATGTATAATGACACTGAGTATCTATACACTGACAGTAATCACACTGCGCTGTATAATGATACTGAGTATCTATACACTGATAGTGATCACACTGCGCTGTATAATGGCCCTCATTCCGAGTCGTTCGCTCGTTCTTTTTTTTCGCATCGCAGTGAAAATCAGCTTAGAGCGCATGCGCAATGTTCGCACTGCGACTGCGCTAAGTAATTCTGCTATGAAGAAAGGATTTTTACTCACGGCTTTTTGTTCGCACCGGCGAACGTAGTGTGATTGACAGGAAATGGGTGTTACTGGGCGGAAACACGGCGTTTTATGGGCGTGTGGCTGAAAACGCTACCGTTTCCGGAAAAAACGCAGGAGTGGCCGGAGAAACGGGGGAGTGTCTGGGCGAACGCTGGGAGTGTTTGTGACGTCAAACCAGGAACGACAAGCACTGAACTGATCGCAGATGCCGAGTAAGTCTGGAGCTACTCTAAAACTGCTAAGTTTTTTTTGTTCGCAATATTGCGTAAACTTCGTTCGCACTTTTAAGATGCTAAGATACACTCCCAGTAGGCGTAGACTAAGCGTGTGTAACTCTGCTAAATTCGCCTTGAGACCGATCAACTCGGAATGAGGGCCAATGATAATGAGTATACACTGATAGTGATCACACTGCACCGTATAATGATACTGAGTATCTATACCCTGATAGTGATCACACTGCACCGTATAATGATACTGAGTATCTATACACTGATAGTGATCACACTGCGCTGTACAATGATACTGAGTAGCTATACACTGATAGTGATCACACTGCGCTGTATAATGATACTGAATATCTATACACTGATAGTGATCACACTGCACCGTATAATGACACTGAGTATCTATACACTGATAGTGATCACTCTGCACTGTATAATGATACTGAGTATCTATACACTGATAGTGATCACACTGCGCTGTACAATGATACTGAGTAGCTATACACTGATAGTGATCACACTGCGCTGTATAATGATACTGAATATCTATACACTGATAGTGATCACACTGCACCGTATAATGATACTGAGTATCTATACACTGATAGTGATCACACTGCGCTGTACAATGATACTGAGTAGCTATACACTGATAGTGATCACACTGCGCTGTATAATGATACTGAATATCTATACACTGATAGTGATCACACTGCACCGTATAATGATACTGAGTATCTATACACTGATAGTGATCACACTGCGCTGCACAATGATACTGAGTAGCTATACACTGATAGTGATCACACTGCACCGTATAATGATACTGAGTATCTATACACTGATAGTGATCACACTGCGCTGTACAATGATACTGAGTATCTATACACTGATAGTAATCACACTGCCCTGTATAATGATACTGAGTATCTACACACTGATAGTGATCACACTGCGCTGTATAATGATACTGAATATACACTGATAGTTATCACACTGTGCTGTACAATAATACTGAATATACACTGATAGTGATTACACTGCAGTGTATAATGACAGAGTATTTACACACTGATAGTGATCATACTGCGCTGTATAATGATACTGAGTAGCTATACACTGATAATGATCACACTGCGCTGTATAATAATACTGAGTATCTATATCTATACACTGATAGTAATCACACTGCACTGTATAGTAGCTGCACAGAAATTGTTGGTATAGCCGTCAGGTCCAGGGGCTTTATTTGAGATGTGATTGAACTTTGTCTTCCAACCAAGGGAAGTTAAAGGCCACAACACTACGGGATATGTATGAACAAATTTTTTCAAAGAATTTAACAACAGAGGTGGGGGAGGGTTTGCGGTGTAGTTATCAGGTCTCCGGGGTTTTGTGAACTCGGATCAGAAACCGGAGGGTTGGCTTGGTTATTAGGAGAGTGTAGGAATCTGGGAGGCCTGACAAGGCTTCTCCTCATGTGAGAGGTGACTGAGTGCCAGAAGGTTTGCGCTGCATAGTAGGGATGGCCATCAGCATGTCCACCATCGATATTTACCATTGATGTCATTGGTTATATAAACCATTGATGGTAGATAGCTATTCTGCAGTATATAGTACCATCAATGGTTTTATTTTTAGTGTTTTAGCAAGTTTGCAGCAAAACACTGTGCTTAAGAGCCAGGGACTGCTGGCTGACTGGGTAGGAAGAGCACTGCTTGTCCACTGGTGCTTTCAAGACATTCCCATGTATTCAGAGCTCACCCTGGATTGATGAGCAGCTTCAAGGATCTGTTCTTCAGCATGAATGTAATGCACCTTCATGAGAGAATCCCTAGGGGCCCCCCGGGAGCACATTAGGCTTTAGGAGTTGGTTTAATGAGGAACTGCATGGGTGGTAGGTTTGGGAGAAACTTGTGGAACAAGTCAATGGCAGAGTTATTGAGTTCTGGTTCGTGTATGGTGTCGGGGATCCAATGGCTCCTAATGTTTCTTCTGAGGAATCTGTATCCCAAATCGTCCATCTTTTCCGTCAGGGCCAGGATTTCAGCCTGTACGAGTCAGGAGAAATGACCTGGTCATTGTCAGAATCCACTTCCCCCACGCTCCATTGCAGAAAAGTAGAAATGTAATTTTTGTTCTCTATGAGATGAAGCATTTTGCTGAGAGTGATGGGATCCTCCAGACCATCATCAGTAGGGTATATAGCAGGAAGGGAGCCACTCAATGTCGGGGATTAGTGGGGTATATGTGTGTGAAGGCTCCAGATATGGTGTACTGTTCTCCAACAGCTGGGTAAAGACAAGGGGGGTTTGAAGAAATTAAGTTAGGGAATATGTTCTTGGAGATTTGCAGTCTTTAGGAGCCATTGATGAGTGCCTGCACTACAGGGCACAATATGGGAATTTGGAGATGCAAGATTTTGGAGATAGTTTTCCTAGATATGATCAAGCAAGTGGTGGAGAACAGCTACAAATCCTGACCGGAACTTCATCAGGTCAGAGAAACCTTAAGGGGCTCCACATGGAAAGCACATGGAGGGCAAGTAGTTAGGCTGAGGAATGAGGTGGGTAGTATAACTAAATGTGGTGGAATGGCAATGAGGTGTGTAATGGTGTCGGCACTCACCTAGTAGTGGCGGGGATATACGCAGCAACATTGAATAATAGTGAATGCAGCTGTAGCCAGTCCCTTACAATGAGGGTAATCCAGACCTGATCGCTGGGCAGAGGTTTTTGTAGCCCTGCGATCAGATAGTCGCCGCCTTCAGGGGGAGTGTATTTTAGCTGTGTAAGTGTGCGATCGCATGTGTAGCAGAGCTGCACAAACAGATTTGTGCAGTCTCTGCACAGCCCAGGACTTACTCAGCCGCTGCGATCACATCAGCCTGTCCGGAGCCGGATTTGACGTCAGACTCCCTCCCTGCAAACGCTTGGACACGCCTGCGTTTTTCCAGACAGGGGCAGGGAACAGCCGCCCTGAGTCCATTTCTGAGAAATGGTGAATATGATACTCCAGCGGCTTGTGGGTAGGAGTGGTTGCGATGAGTACAGAGTAACGGTATCTTGATGGTTCTCGTATGAAAATACTGTCCTGCTGTACCCCACCCCAGCAGAGAGGCAAGGTCTTCCTTCAGGTTAACAGAGATAGGGGTATAAAACAATAACACGGTTTATACATACTGCATTCTGATATAAAGCCTAACTCAATCACGATACAAATGTTTAAAGTTATATCCTACACTATCAATTAAATGACAATGAAATCCTACACAGAAATATTAAATGCAACAATAGTGCAAGAAATAGTGTCTGTAGTATAAAGCATTAGAGTACTCTTGTGGACAGTTGGTGCACGGTAAACGTTGGTAAGCATAAGAGAGTAACACTTACAGTCTTGCACAGTTGCAGCGGTGTCTGTAATAATTGTGCATGGTGGAGTCAATGCTGTCTCTGCAATTCAGGTGACTATGTGGAGCTTGGACACGTGTAATATAGCCAGCGGAACGTTCTCACCATGCGACGTGTTGCAGGCACAGCTTCCCCTCTGATTCCAGCCTCAGCAGGATTACCAGGGGGGTCTCCAAACTTCTGCAGCTCATCACCTCTGCAACTAGTCCATCCATGGTCCACCTCTTTCTCTCTCAGGATCTCTCAGCCTGAAACATCAGTTTATTCTCTGCTGCTGTTCCCAAGATGTCACCCTAAACCATAGGTCATCGCCCCTGCTAATGGTCCTCATGCTCCTCTGGTTTCTCTAACTGCCCTATCAGGCAAGTGCCACCTCAGGATCAGGGAGCTTCTCCTCAGCCTGCTGACAGTTAAGCTGGGTACACACCGGGCGATATATCGGTTGTTCAATCAAATGGGTGATATGCCTGTACTGCTAGCAGGTTGGCGTGTGTATACAGTATACCTGATATGTTTGTGAAAAGCGTCGTTCACAGACATATCATGTCTTCCCTGCAGCACAGCCAATGCCCGATATAAATGGCTGTGTGTATGGGCAGTACGCCGACAGCCAATTCACTGGCTGCTGACTTCACGTCTGGACGTGGAAATTCAAATGCCCGCCCAGCTGTCATGTGAGGACCTACATATCGAGCGGCCGTTCGCTAAATGTATATGCTTACCTGACTCGGACGCTCTGTCGCACGACGGCATGTCTGCTGTCAAGTCGCTCCATTGTGTCCCTAGCTTTAGGGAGATATGTACTAAGCAGTTAAAAGAGTCGAGAAGTGAGTCAGTGGTGAAGTTGCCCATGGCAACCAATGAGCTGCTGTGTATAATTTTATAGTACGCAAATTGTAAATGTTACTTCAGTACTGATTGGTTGCCAATGCCATAGGCCACTTCTCCACTGTCTACTTCCTCCTCTCTTTTCACTGTTTAGTACATCTCCCTATAAGTGTCACCTGTCATCTTCTCCCTTCGCGTGAAGCCTTTAGTACATCTTCGTCTGAGCCACAGCAGCAGGTCCAAAGCATTACCACATCCCCAGGGGTCTATCTCAGGCGACAAGTTGCAGAAACCCTCCTGAGCCATGGTGATACCAGACACAGAGACCCCTTCTGGTTACGTTACTCGGTGGTCACAATGCTGGCAACAGCTAAGCCGCTCGCTGCCCTGATCCCACACTCAGACCGCACATACTGCAGCAGCTGCGTCCTCACACCCAACAATCCCCCCCCCCCATGCCTCACTACTGCAAAATACTCTGACCTCCTTCAGGATCCGGTGATACACATATCAGTAGACTGGGGGAGGAGGGGGTATACGTGCTTCTTCTGATGATAGGAAACTTTGCATGTGATTTCCATGACTGACAGCCGGATTGTGGGTATACCTTTCCCACAAGTAAGTGAATATCTTAACAAATGTAGTGGGCACAGTCGGCTGCTTATGTGAGTGATGTGTCCACGTCATGGTCCAGTGGGTCTGATTGTATGAGGAAAACTGAAAATTGAGCAGTCTAACATGAAAAAGAATATGGGGTAGATATAGCAAAGATTCTATAGAGGACAAGGAACCAATCAGATTCTAGCTGTCATTTATCTACTAGAGTCTTTAAAATGACAGCTAGAAGCTGATTGCTTGGTGTGGTTACCAGCAGTCCTGCAGAAGGTTTGATGAATCTCTGGGTTTATTTATCTAAAAAATAAGATTTTACTCACCGGTAAATCTATTTCTCGTAGTCCGACTCCGTAGTGGATGCTGGGGACTCCGTAAGGACCATGGGGAATAGACGGGCTCCGCAGGAGACTGGGCACTCTAAAGAAAGATTTAGTACTACCTGGTGTGCACTGGCTCCTCCCTCTATGCCCCTCCTCCAGACCTCAGTTAAGGAAACTGTGCCCGGAAGAGCTGACATTACAAGGAAAGGATTTTGGAATCCAGGGTAAGACTCATACCAGCCACACCAATCACACCGTATAACTCGTGATAAACTTACCCAGTTAACAGTATGAACAACAAACAAGCATCACTCAACTGATGCCACATAACATAACCCTTTGGTAAGCAATAACTATATACACGTATTGCAGAAAGTCCGCACTTGGGACGGGCGCCCAGCATCCACTACGGACTACGAGAAATAGATTTACCAGTGAGTAAAATCTTATTTTCTCTAACGTCCTAGTGGATGCTGGGGACTCCGTAAGGACCATGGGGATTATACCAAAGCTCTCAAACGGGCGGGAGAGTGCGGATGACTCTGCAGCACCGAATGAGCAAACTCAAGTTCCTCCTCAGCCAGGGTATCAAACTTGTGTTAGGATCTCCTGCTCTGTGCTGCCACGTCGCCATGGCAACCGGGAGGCAAGTGTTAGCGAAGAAACCTGAGCGCAGCTGATACTCCGGTCCGGGTTTTTACTGTGTAGTGGTTACAGGCTGGAATCCGGCGCTGGTTTTGTGCTCACAGTCTGTGAGGTCTGAGTGGGGCGTGGACAGCACCTGCTATATAAACCATCCTCTCAGGCTAGGCAAATGCTGCTGAATCTTTGTTTGTTAGTCAGTTCCAGAGAGTTAGCTAGTACTGTGTGACTTTGTATTTACTTGTTGCTTACTGCAAATAGGCCTTGGGATTCGGTACTTCATTCTGCCAATCCGGACCTAGCAGTAAGACTGGAGTCAGTTGTTTGACCTGCTGGGGTTCTTTTGCTATTCTGTGAACCCAGCAGGTTTGCGGCTGTACTCTCAGACCTGCTTGCTTAATCCTCCCTCACTGTGCAGGGCGTCCAGGTGTCAGTTTAGTGGCAGTAAGCTGAACCTGTGCCCTGCAAGTGGGGGTTAGGATTGTGGATACTCTCCTTGTGTCTATATTTCTATCTCTGACCAAGGAGTTTATTCCCACACCCGTTGGTAACCCTTTGGGGTTTTTTCTGTTGCTCTTAGCAACATAATTTCAGGTGCTCCACATGTTAAATCACTACACATCGCTTCATTGTCCGCTCTATTCCATCTGAGCATTCCTGACACTAGGGAGACACCCAATTCCTGAGCCTTTGGGCTTCTCCGTTCACTTTGTGTTTATTAGTTATTCCATCACCTCCTGTGTATGTTATGTTATACTGTCTGTGAGTTCGTTTGCTTCGCTTCCCTCTCTGTTCATACACCGGTATACTCCTGTTAGCACTGGTGTGCGTAACATATTCAGCAACCTTACTCCTGTTGAAATTTTGTGGGAATATGGAGCATACCCCTCAAAATACTTTGCAACAGGTGGTCGATCAGGTGCAGGTCCTGACTCGACAATTTAATGAGATGTCCATTAAAATGAACACCCCGCAGGCCGCTAGCGGAGCTCCCGCAGCAGCAGCGGCAAGTTCAGGGGATAAGGAGCCGAAAGTAAATCTCCCGGATCGTTTTTCTGGAGATCGCTCGCAGTTCTTTTGTTTCAAGGAGAGCTGTAAGCTATATTTCAGGCTTAGGCCCCAGTCTTCTGGGTCGGAGATTCAGCGGGTGGGCATGGTGATTTCCTTGCTACAAGGAGACCCACAGGTCTGGGCATATGGGTTACAGCCTGACTGTCCGTCGCTTAAAAGTGTTGATGCTTTTTTACGGCACTGGGCATTTTGTATGATGACCCTGACAAGATGGCTTTAGCCGAGGCTCAGATTACGGTTCTTAAGCAAGGGCGAAGGCCAGCTGAGGTTTATAGTACGGAGTTTCGGAGGTTGGCTCATGATACCCAGTGGAATGACCCAGCCCTGAGAAACCAGTACCGAAGGGGCCTTTCTGACCAGATAAAGGACCAACTGGTACAATATCCCTCGCCTGATAGCTTAGATCAGCTCATGCAGTTATCCATCCGGGTGGATAGACGGCTGAGAGAGCGTAGGCTTGAAAGGGAGACCGCAGTTTCCTTTTTTCCCAAGGGAACCTCAGACTCTGAGGAATATTCCGAGGAGCCTATGCAGATTGGGGCTACCCGCCTCTCCTCGCGTGAGAAGATGCAGAGGAGACAGCAGGGTTTGTGTTTGTACTGTGGGAATAAAGGTCATGTTGTAGTATCATGCCCAGAAAAACCGGAAAACTTCAGGGCCTGAGGGTGATGGGAAATATCCTGTCAGGCCAGAAGTCAGAATTTCCTAAAAAGACTTTTCTCATTCCGGTGACTTTGGAGATCCTCGGTCAAACTGTCAAGACTGAGGCCTTTGTTGACAGTGGGGCCGATGGGGTTTTCATGGACCGTCAATTCGCCCTGGAACACTCTGTTCCCTCAGTACCTTTGGCATCAGAGATTGAGATCTGTGGGTTAAACGGGGAACCATTGTCCCAGGGTAAAATTACCTCCTGCACCAGCCAAATTCCTTTGTTTATTGGAGCCACACACTCTGAAAAATTGTCTTTTTATGTGACTGTCTGTTCTTTTGCCCCATTGGTTTTGGGGTTACCCTGGTTAAGGGCCCATAACCCTCAATTTGACTGGGTCTCTGGGGAGATTCTTAGTTGGGGTAGTGATTGTTTCAGGAGTTGCTTGAGCCTTCCAGTCAGGCTCTCGCAGCTAAGTTTGCCAGGATGTTATGCAGATTTTGCGGATGTGTTCTCCAAAAAAGTTGCGGAGGTACTACCTCCCCATCGCCCCTATGACTGTGCCATTGATTTGTTGCCGGATGCTAAGCTTCCCAAGAGCAGGTTGTACTCCCTGTCACGTCCTGAGACTCAGGCTATGGCAGAGTACATTCAGGAGAACTTGGCTAAGGGATTTATCAGACCCTCACAGCAGTGACGTGCGGTGAGGTCAGGGGCTGGGGAGGCACTGCAACTAACACCCCCCCCCCCCCACACACACAACAACAAAAAAATGCAGTCCCCCCCCCACCGCTAAAACCAGCACCAGGCAGAACCAGCTGGGGGGGGTAATGCCATAGCAGGGGAGACACTCAGTGTGGGGTCCCCCTGCCATGCCATTATACACCCCCCAGCCAGTCAGCCCAGTGTTGGCATTCCTCGAAAAGTGGGGCCCCCAAAAGATGAAAATGGGGTCCCCCCTCCCGAGCAATAACCAGCACTGGGCTGATATCCCAGTGCTATGCCCCGCACCCCTGGTGGCGGTGGGTGCGGGGTTCATTGTATGCTCTGTTCTTTACAGGAGGCCTACAGGTCCCAGCAAGCCTGCCCCAGCATGCTGGCACTTGGAGAACCATAAGTGCCAGCATGCCCGGACATAAATGGCCTGCTGGAACCTGCAGTCCACCTGTAAAGAATAGTAATATTGTTCTTTACAGGTGACCTACAGGTCCCAGCAAGCCTGACCCAGCATGCTGGCACTTGGAGAACCACAAGTGCCAGCATGCCCGGACATAAAGGGCCCGCTGGCACCCGTAGTCCACCTGTAAAGAAAATATTAAAAATAAAACACAACACATACTTTAAAAAAATACTTTATTAAACAGGGTCTTCACCTGGGGGCGGCGGCCTTTAAGCTCTTTTGCGTGGCCGCCGCCTTTCCCAGGGCTTCTGGCGTCTTCACCTGGGGGGGCGCCACCTCCCCAGGGCTTCTGGCGTCTTCCTCCGGCGTCTTCACCTGGGAGGCAGCGGCCTGTAAGCTCTTTTGCATGGCCGCCGCCTTCCCAGGACTTCCAGCATCTTCACCTGGTCGTCGGCGGCTGCTAAGCTCTTTTGCATAGCCGCCGCCCATCCAGGACTTCCAGCATCTTCACCTGGTGGGCGTCGGCTGCTAAGCTCTTTTGCATAGCCGCCGCCCATCCAGGACTTCCGGCGTCTTCGGTCTTCGGGAGCTCTTCTCAGCTCCTCCTCCGCCGTCGGACTGACAGCCGCTGCCTCGCGCTGACTTATATAAGTCAGCGGAGGGGGCGGGGCGATGACGCGGCGAGCCATGATTGGCTCACGGTGGCCGTCTTGAATTTCAAAAATGACGCTGAGGCGCCATTTTTGAAATGGGTACCGCTTCCGCTGCCAAACTCTGCTGAACTGTAGGTAATGCCGCGTCCCGCCGCCGCTACCGTCGTCCGCATCACCGCCGCCAGCACCTCCGCCGCCCGGCCCGCCGCATCCCGCACCTCCGCCGCCACCGAGGCCCACACAGTGATTGACAGCGGATCTAGTGACGGATACGCTGGCCAATCACTGTGGCCTCACTGACAGGGGACGTGCTTTCATAGGTTGAAAGCATGTCCCTGTAGGAAAGCGGCACCTCTAATGGTGCCGCTTTCCCATACAATTTCAATGGGCTTTTCCTGCCCATTGTTAGGCCCCACCCGCACCCGCCCCCCGCTCCCATATCTTTTATCAGTCGGTACGGGAGGCACCACGATCGGTGCCTCCCAAACTGATTTAATCATGAGCAAAATAATAAAGAAGATACTTATGTGTCATAAGTATCTTCTTTGTATTATTTTACTCATTAATGACAGGGGAGGCACTGCCTCCCCTGCCTCCCCTGACTGCACGTCCCTGCCTCACAGTCCCCAGTTGGGTCGGGGTTCTTTTTCGTGGGTAAAAAGGACGGTTCGTTGCGACCCTGCATCGACTTCAGGGAATTGAACCGTATCACGATTAAAAACTCGTACCCACTGCCTCTCATTTCGGTTTTGTTTGACCAGCTTCGTACTGCCACCATTTTTTCTAAGATTGACCTACGCGGTGCTTACAATCTAATCCGAATAAGAGAGGGGGATGAATGGAAGACTGCCTTTAATACCCACTCAGGGCATTATGAATATTTGGTGATGACTTTTGGGCTCTCTAATGCCCTGGCAGTCTTCCAGGAATTCATGAACGATGTGCTCAGGGAATATTTGGATAGATTCTTAGTTGTTTATCTAGATGACATCCTAATCTTCTCTCATTCCCTGGAGGAACATCGGAAGCATGTACGCTTAGTCCTCCAGAAACTCAGAGACCACCAGCTTGGGGCGAAGCTGGAGAAGTGCGAGTTTGAAGTCCAGCAAATCGCATTTCTAGGGTATATTATCTCCTCAGAAGGTTTCCAAATGGAGGGTTCTAAGGTACAGGCAGTCCTGGATTGGGTGCAGCCCACTAGTTTGAAGGCGCTTCAGCGTTTTCTGGGCTTTGCGAATTTTTATAGACGGTTTATCGCTGGATTTTCGTCTATAGTGGCCCCCTTGGTGGCACTCACTAAGAAAGGGGCGGATGTTGCTCACTGGTCTTGTGAGGCCAAAGCGGCCTTTGCCCGTCTCAAAAGGGCATTTGTCTCGGCCAAGGTGCTGCGACACCCAGATCCAGAGCGTCCTTTTGTGGTAGAAGTGGATGCCTCTGAGATAGGTATTGGGGCAGTGCTCTCTCAGATGGGGGTGTCTGATAATCGCCTTCATCCCTGTGCTTACTTTTCCCGTAAATTTTCGTCTGCCGAGATGAATTATGATGTGGGTAACCGGGAATTGTTGGCTATAAAGGATGCACTCGAGGAGTGGAGACACTGGCTTGAGGGGGCTAAGTTTGTGGTCTCAATTCTCACCGACCATAAGAATCTGGCATATTTAGAGTCAGCGAAACGGCTCAATGCCAGGCAGGCACGATGGGCTTTGTTTTTTTACTCGCTTTAATTTTTTGATAACATATCGCCCTGGGTCAAAAAACATCAAGGCTGATGCGCTCTCGCTGAGTTTTGCTCCAGTTCAAGAGACCACCGAGGAGCCATTGCCCATTGTGTCCCCATCATGTATTAAAGTGGGCATTACCCAGGACCTCTTGTCATTAGTCCTTAGAGCACAGGAGCAGGCTCCTCCAGACCTTCCGGTAGGTCTCTTGTTTGTGCCTCCTAGGTTAAGACAGCGAGTGTTCCTGGAATTCCATGCCAAGAGGTCGGCAGGGCATCCGGGTATTGCCAGAACTCGGGAGTTGCTGTCTAGGGCAGTGTGGTGGCCCTCGGTGGCTAGGGATATGGATCAGTGGGTTCGGGCATGTGACGTTTGTGCCCAAAATAAAACTCCTAGAGGGGTTCCTGTCGGCCCATTACATCCACTCTCTATTCCGTCTAAGCCATGGACCCACATTTCCATGGATTTTGTGGTGGACTTGCCCAAATCCTCGGGGATGACAGCCATTTGGGTTGTCGTTGACAGGTTTTCGAAGATGGCGCATTTCGTTCCACTGGTTGGGTTGCCATCGGCCAGACGCCTGCCTGAGTTATTTATGCAGCATGTTGTGCGCCTCCACGGGTTGCCACTTGATGTGGTCTCTGACCGTGGATTTCAGTTTGTGGCCAAATTCTGGAGGGCATTTTGTTCTGATCTTCAGATTTCTGTGAGCTTGTCGTCAGGCTACCATCCACAGTCTAATGGGCAGACTGAGAGGGTGAACCAGTCCTTGGAGCAGTTCCTCAGGTGTTATGTCTCCAAGTGTCATACTGACTGGGTTGCTCATCTGTCCATGGCGGAGTTTGCCTATAACAACGCGGCTCACTCTGCTACAGGGATCTCTCCCTTCCTTTGTGTGTATGGGCATCATCCTAAGGCCAATTCTTTTGACCCCCTGGATTCCACGTCTGGTGGTTCCTCTGTTGTTTCGGTCCTTAGGGGTATTTGGAGGAAAGTGAAGAAAGCCCTTGTGTCTGTGTCATTAGTGACCAAAAGGGGTTTTGATAAGCGGAGAAGACACTGCAGCTTCAAATTAGGAGACTTCATCTGGTTGTCCACCAAGAATTTGAAGTTGAGACAGCCATCTCATAAGTTTGGCCCCCGGTTCATCGGCCCTTATAAGATCACCAGAATTATCAATCCGGTGGCATTTCAGTTAGATCTGCCCCGTTCATTGGGTATCAATAAAACATTTCATTGTTCCCTTTTAAAACTGGCGGTTAGTAATCCTTCTTCCAGTGGAAGACCTTCTCCTCTTCTGATACGGGGTCAGAGGGAGTTTGTGGTTGAAAGGGTTCTTGACTCCAACATGGTTCGGGGTCGGCTGTCATTTTTGGTGCACTGGAAGGGGTATGGCCCGGAGGAGCGGTCGTGGGTGCGCAGTTGTGATCTTCATGCCCCCAGACTGATACGCTCTTTCTTCTCGCAGTTCCGCGATAAACCCGGTGGTAGGGGTTCTTTGACCCCTCGTCAGAGGGGGGGTACTGTTAGGATCTCCTGCTCTGTGCTGCCACGTCGCCATGGCAACCGGGAGGCAAGTGTTAGCGAAGTAACCTGAGCGCAGCTGATACTCCGGTCCGGGTTTTTACTGTGTAGTGGTTACAGGCTCTGTGCACGGCAGGGAATCCGGCGCTGGTTTTGTGCTCACAGTCTGTGAGGTCTGAGTGGGGCGTGGACAGCACCTGCTATATAAACCATCCTCTCAGGCTAGGCAAATGCTGCTGAATCTTTGTTTGTTAGTCAGTTCCAGAGAGTTAGCTAGTACTGTGTGACTTTGTATTTACTTGTTGCTTACTGCGAATAGGCCTTGGGATTCGGTACTTCATTCTGCCAATCCAGACCTAGCAGTAAGACTGGAGTCAGTTGTTTGACCTGCTGGGGTTCTTTTGCTATTCTGTGAACCCAGCAGGTTTGCGGCTGTACTCTCAGACCTGCTTGCTTAATCCTCCCTCACTGTGCAGGGCGTCCAGGTGTCAGTTTAGTGGCAGTAAGCTGAACCTGTGCCCTGCAAGTGGGGGTTAGGATTGTGGATACTCTCCTTGTGTCTATATTTCTATCTCTGACCAAGGAGTTTATTCCCACACCCGTTGGTAACCCTTTGGGGTTCTTTCTGTAGCTCTTAGCAACATCATTTCAGGTGCTCCACATGTTAAATCACTACACATCGCTTCATTGTCCGCTCTATTCCATCTGAGCATTCCTGACACTAGGGAGACACCCAATTCCTGAGCCTTTGGGCTTCTCCGTTCACTTTGTGTTTATTAGTTATTCCATCACCTCCTGTGTAAGTTATGTTATACTGTCTGTGAGTTCGTTTGCTTCGCTTCCCTCTCTGTTCATACACCGGTATACTCCTGTTAGCACTGGTGTGCGTAACAACTTGTAGATCTTTGCAAATGTGTTTGAACCCGACCAAGTAGCAGCTCGGCAAAGCTGTAATGCCGAGACCCCTCGGGCAGCCGCCCAAGAAGAGCCCACCTTTCTCGTGGAATGGGCTTTCACTGATTTTGGATGCAGCAACCCAGCCGCAGAATGAGCCTGCTGAATCGTGCCACAGATCCAGCGAGCAATAGTTTGCTTTGAAGCAGGAGCACCCAGCTTGTTGGATGCATACAGGACAAACAGCGAGTCAGTCTTCCTGACTCCAGCCGTTCTGGTCACATAAATCTTCAAAGCCCGGACTACGTCAAGCAACTTGGAATCCTCCAAGCCACCAGTAGCCGCAGGCACCACAATAGGTTGGTTCAAATGAAAGGATGACACCACCTTTTGCAGAAATTGCGGACGAGTCCGCAATTCTGCCCTATCCATATGGAAAACCAGATAGGGGCTTTTACATGACAAAGCCGCCAATTCTGACACACGCCTAGCTGAAGCTAAGGCCAACAGCATGACTACTTTCCATGTGAGATACTTTAGCTCCACGGTCTTAAGTGGCTCACACCAGTGGGATATCAGGAAACTCAACACCACGTTAAGATCCCAAGGTGCCACTGGTGGCACAAAAGGGGGCTGAATATGCAGCACTCCCTTAACAAACGTCTGAACCTCAGGCAGTGAAGCCAGTTCTTTTTGGAAGAAAATGGATAGGGCCGAAATCTGAACCTTTATGGACCCTAATTTAAGGCCCATTGTCACTCCTGACTGTAGGAAGTGCAGGAATCGACCCAGCTGGAATTCCTCTGTAGGGGCCTTCCTGGCCTCACACCAAGCAACATATTTTCGCCATATACGGTGATAATGCTTTGCTGTCACATCCTTCCTAGCCTTTATCAGCGTAGGAATAACTTCATCCGGAATGCCTTTTTCCGCTAGGATCCGGCGTTCAACCGCCATGCCGTCAAACGCAGCCGCGGTAAGTCTTGGAACAGACAGGGCCCTTGTTGTAACAGGTCCTGTCTGAGAGGCAGAGGCCACGGGTCCTCTGTGAGCATTTCTTGCAATTCCGGGTACCAAGGCCTTCTTGGCCAATCCGGAACAATGAGTATTGCTCTCACTCCTCTTTTTCTTACAATTCTCAGCACCCTTGGTATGAGAGGAAGAGGAGGAAACACATAGACCGACTGGAACACCCACGGTGTTACTAGTGCGTCCACAGCTATCGCCTGAGGGTCCCTTGACCTGGCGCAATATCTTTTTAGCTTTTTGTTGAGACGGGACGCCATCATGTCCACCTGTGGCAGTTCCCATCGATTTGCAATCTGCGTGAAGACTTCTTGATGAAGTCCCCATTCTCCCGGGTGGAGGTCGTGCCTGCTGAGGAAGTCTGCTTCCCAGTTGTCCACTCCCGGAATGAACACTGCTGACAGTGCTAGTACGTGATTCTCTGCCCAACGAAGAATCCTGGTGGCTTCTGCCATTGCCACCCTGCTTCTTGTGCCGCCCTGGCGGTTTACATGGGCCACTGCCGTGATGTTGTCTGACTGAATCAGCACTGGTTGGTTGCGAAGCAGAGGCTCCGCTTGACTCAGGGCGTTGTATACGGCCCTTAGTTCCAGGATATTGATGTGCAGACAAGTCTCCTGACTTGACCACAGCCCCTGGAAGTTTCTGCCTTGAGTGACTGCCCCCCATTCTCGGAGGCTTGCATCCGTGGTCACCAGGACCCAGTCCTGTATGCCGAACCTGCGGCCCTCGAGGAGGTGAGCACTTTGCAGCCACCACAGAAGAGACACCCTGGCCCTGGGGGACAGGGTGATCAGCCGATGCATCTGAAGATGCGATCCGGACCACTTGTCCAACAGATCCCACTGAAAGATCCTCGCACGGAACCTGCCGAAGGGAATGGCTTCGTATGACGCCACCATCTTTCCCAGGACATGCGTGCAGTGATGCACCGATACCTGTTTTGGTTTTAGGAGGCCTCTGACCAGAGTCACGAGCTCCTGAGCCTTCTCCTCCGGGAGAAACACCCTTTTCTGGTTTGTGTCCAGAATCATGCCCAGGAAGGGCAGACGCGTCGTAGGAATCAGCTGCGACTTTGGAATATTCAGAATCCAGCCGTGCTGTTGCAACACTTCCTGAGAGAGTGCTACGCTGATCAGCAACCGCTCCCTGCACCTCGCCTTTATGAGGAGATCGTCCAAGTATGGGATAATTGTAACCCCTTGCTTCCGAAGGAGCACCATCATTTCCGCCATCACCTTGGTAAATATTCTCGGTGCCGTGGACAGGCCAAACGGCAACGTCTGGAATTGGTAATGACAGTCCTGTACCACAAATCTGAGGTACTCCTGATGAGGTGGATAAATGGGGACATGCAAGTACGCATCCTTGATGTCCAGAGACACCATAACATCCCCCTCTTCCAGGCTTGCAATGACCGCTCTGAGCGATTCCATTTTGAACTTGAATCTTTTCAGATAAATGTTCAAGGATTTTAAATTCAATATGGGCCTGACCGAACCGTCCGGTTTCGGTACCACAAACATTGTGGAATAGCATCCTCTTCCTTGTTGAAGGAGGGGAACCTTTACCACCACCTGCTGGAGATATAACTTGTGAATTGCCGCTAACACTACTTCCCTTTCTATGGGGGAAGCTGGCAGGGCCGATTTGAGGTAACGGTGAGGGGGCATCACTTCGAATTCCAGCTTGTATCCCTGGGACACAACCTGTATAGCCGAGGGATCCACCTGTGAGCGAACCCACTGGTGGCTGAAATTTCGGAGACGCGCCCCCCCCCCCCCCCACACACACACACACACACACACCCCCGGTCCTGGCTCCTGTGGAGCCCCAGCGTCATGCGGTGGATTTAGTGGAAGCCGGGGAGGACTTCTGTTCCTGGGAACTAGCTGTGTTGTGCAGCTTCTTTCCTCTACCCCTGCCTCTGGCCAGAAAGGACGCACCTCTGACCTTCTTGCTTCTCTGTGATCGAAAGGACTGCATTTGGTAATACGGTGCTTTCTTAGGCTGTGAGGGAATATATGGCAAAAAGTTTGACTTCCTCACCCTTGTAAGGTAACACCTCCATGTGCTTTTTGGAGTCGGCATCACCTGTCCATTGCCGAGTCCACAGGACCCTTCTGGCAGAAATTGACATTGCATTTATTCTAGAGCCCAGTAGGCAAATGTCCCTCTGGGCATCCCTCATATATAGGACAGCGTCTTTTATATGCTCCAGGGTCAGTAAAATGGTATCCTTGTCTAAGATATCCATTTCCTCAGACAGATTATCTGTCCATGTTGCCACAGCACTACACATCCAGGCCGACGCAATAGCCGGCCTCAGTATAGTACCTGAGTGTGCATAAACAGACTTCAGGATACTTTCCTGCTTCCTATCTGCAGGATCCTTTAGGGCGGCCGTATCCTGTGACGGTAGGGCCACCTTTTTAGATAAGCGTGTCAGAGCTTTATCTACCCTAGGGGAGGATTCCCAGCGCATCCTGTCCGTTGGTGGGAAAGGGTACGCCATAAGTAACCTTTTGGAAATCAGCACTTTCTTATCGGGGGAATCCCATGCTTTTTCACATAATTCATTTAACTCATGTGAAGGGGGAAAAGTCACCTCTTGCTTTTTCTCCCCATACATATATACCCTTTTGTCAGGAACAGGGTTTTCCTCCGGTATGTGCCATACATCCTTCATTGCTATAATCATGTATCGGATGGCTTTAGTCATTTTAGGCTGCAACTTTGCCTCATCGTCATCGACACTGGAGTCAGAATCTGTGTCGACATCTGTGTCAACCAACTGGGATAGTGGGCGCTTTTGAGACCCTGACGGCCTCTGAGCTGCAGAATCAGACACGGGTTGAGACTGATTATCCAACCTTTTATGCAAGGAGCTTACATTATCATTTAACACCTTCCACATATCCATCCAATCAGGTGTCGGCGCCATCGGCGGCGACACCACAGTCACTTGCACTTGTTCTGCCTCCACGTAACTGTCCTCGTCAAACATGTCGACACAACGTACCGACACACCGCACACACACAGGGAATGCTCTAATTGAGGACAGGACCCCACAAGGCCTTTTGGGGAGACAGAGAGAGAGAGTATGCCAGCACACACCCCAGCGCTATATAACCCAGGGATTACACAGTAACTTAGTGTTTACCCAGTAGCTGCTGTTATGATAATTTTGCGCCTAAATTTATGTGCCCCCCGCCTCTCTTTTTACCCTTTTTCTACCTTGATACTGCAGGGGAGAGCCTGGGGAGCTTCCTCTCAGCGGAGCTGTGAAGAGAAAATGGCGCTGGTTAGTGCTGAGGAAGAAGGCCCCGCCCCCTCAGCGGCGGGCTTCAGTCCCGGGTCTGTGTAATAAAATGGCAGGGGCTCGTACATATATACAGTGCCCAGCTGTTTATATGTGTCTTTTTGCCAAGAGGTATCCTAATTGTTGCCCAGGGCGACCCCCCTGCGCCCTGCACCCTACAGTGACCGGAGTGTGTGGGTAGTGTGGGCGCAATGGCGCACAGCTGCAGTGCTGTGCGCTACCTCATGTGAAGACAGGAGTCTTCTTGCTTCTGCCGGCTTCTGACTTCTGTCTCTGCGAGGGGGACGGCGGCGCGGCTCCGGGAACGGCGGCGCGGCTCCGGGAACGGATGACAAGGTCAGGTCCTGTGTTCGATCCCTCTGGAGCTAATGGTGTCCAGTAGCCTAAGAAGCGCAACCTAGCCGCAGTTAGTAGGTTTGCTTCTCTCCCCTCAGTCCCACGTAGCAGAGAGTCTGTTGCCAGCAGAAGCTCTCTGAAAATAAAAAAACCTAACTAAAATACTTTCTTATTAGCAAGCTCAGGAGAGCTCACTAAAAGCACCCAGCTCTGGCCGGGCACAGATTCTAACTGAGGTCTGGAGGAGGGGCATAGAGGGAGGAGCCAGTGTACTAAATCTTTCTTTAGAGTGCCCAGTCTCCTGCGGAGCCCGTCTATTCCCCATGGTCCTTACGGAGTCCCCAGCATCCACTAGGACGTTAGAGAAAGAGGAGGTACATTTATCATATCAGATAACAATCACAATGCTTTAGACTTGTCAGTCATGATTAGAACACGTGATATAATGGAAGCATGTGATAAAGACAACAAATGTGTACGGTATGTGGATGCTAACGGGCATATTCAGCCCTCCAACATGACCCATTCAATTAGGTTCAACATCCTCTGCTCCTGATCTTCCGTCTTAATTTATGATCGCCGTCACTTGTGGTCAACTAGTTCATTGATAAGGAAGGTGTTTAGGCACAGGTGATGGTAATCATACAGTAAGAGGGAAGTCCAGGAACACAGCAATTTGTACCTAATGGAAGAGGTCATGTTGATGGGTTCAGTATATAATACTGGCAGTCGGGAAGCCGTCGGTGACATGAGCGACAGCGGCATCCCAACACTGAAGATCCTGACACCGGACGGGGTAAATATATTAGACCCCCCTTACCCTAACCCTCTGGGGGTGGCAGCTACAGCTAACCCTCAAGGGTTGCTGGCTATCTCTAACAATCCCCCCTGGTGCCTAACCCTAACCTCCCCCCCTACCCCCTTCCCCAGGGCCCTAACCCAAGCCCGTATCGCGATACTTACCTTCGGGATGTTGGCTGTAGAGATGAGCGGGTTCGGTTCCTCGGAATCCGAACCCGCCCGAACTTCAGCTTTTTTTACACGGATCCGAGCGACTCGGATCTTCCCGCCTTGCTCGGTTAACCCGAGCGCGCCCGAACGTCATCATGACGCTGTTGGATTCTCGCGAGGCTCGGATTCTATCGCGAGACTCGGATTCTATATAAGGAGCCGCGCGTCGCCGCCATTTTCACACGTGCATTGAGATTGATAGGGAGAGGACGTGGCTGGCGTCCTCTCCATTTAGATTAGAAGAGAGAGAGTGAGATTGAGACAGAGACACTTGATTTACTGGAGCTTAGGAGTACTAGAGAGTGCAGAGTTTACTAGTGACTGACCACTGACCAGTGACCACCAGTGCAGTTTTATTTAATATAATCCGTTCTCTGCCTGAAAAAAACGATACACAGTGACTCAGTCACATACCATATCTGTGCTCAGCCCAGTGTGCTGCATAATCTATGTATAATATCTGACTGTGCTCACACAGCTTAATTGTGGGGGAGAATGGGGAGCAGTTATAGGTTATAGCAGGAGCCAGGAGTACATATTATTAAAATTAAACAGTGCACACTTTTGCTGCAGGAGTGCCACTGCCAGTGTGACTGACCAGTGACCTGACCACACTGACCACCAGTATAGTATACTATATTGTGATTGCCTGAAAAAGTTAAACACTCGTCGTGTGACTTGTGTGGTGTTTTTTTATTCTATAAAAAACTCATTCTGCTGACAGACAGTGTCCAGCAGGTCCGTCATTATATAATATATACCTGTCCGGCTGCAGTAGTGATATATATATATTTTTTATATCATTATTTATCATCCAGTCGCAGCAGACACAGTACGGTAGTTCACGGCTGTAGCTACCTCTGTGTCGGCACTCGGCAGTCCATCCATAATTGTATACCACCTACCCGTGGTTTTTTTTTTCTTTCTTCTTTATACATACTACATCTCATTATCATCCAGTCTATATTAGCAGCAGACACAGTACAGTACGGTAGTCCACGGCTGTAGCTACCTCTGTGTCGGCACTCGGCAGTCCATCCATAATTGTATACCACCTACCCGTGGTTTTTTTTTTCTTCTTTATACATACTACATCTCATTATCATCCAGTCTATATTAGCAGCAGACACAGTACAGTACGGTAGTCCACGGCTGTAGCTACCTCTGTGTCGGCACTCGGCAGTCCATCCATAATTGTATACCACCTACCCGTGGTTTTTTTTTCTTTCTTCTTTATACATACTACATCTCATTATCATCCAGTCTATATTAGCAGCAGACACAGTACAGTACGGTAGTCCACGGCTGTAGCTACCTCTGTGTCGGCACTCGGCAGTCCATCCATAATTGTATACTAGTATCCATCCATCTCCATTGTTTACCTGAGGTGCCTTTTAGTTGTGCCTATTAAAATATGGAGAACAAAAATGTTGAGGTTCCAAAATTAGGGAAAGATCAAGATCCACTTCCACCTCGTGCTGAAGCTGCTGCCACTAGTCATGGCCGAGACGATGAAATGCCAGCAACGTCGTCTGCCAAGGCCGATGCCCAATGTCATAGTACAGAGCATGTCAAATCCAAAACACCAAATATCAGTAAAAAAAGGACTCCAAAACCTAAAATAAAATTGTCGTCGGAGAAGCGTAAACTTGCCAATATGCCATTTACCACACGGAGTGGCAAGGAACAGCTGAGGCCCTGGCCTATGTTCATGGCTAGTGGTTCAGCTTCACATGAGGATGGAAGCACTCAGCCTCTCGCTAGAAAAATGAAAAGACTCAAGCTGGCAAAAGCACAGCAAAGAACTGTGCGTTCTTCGAAATCCCAAATCCACAAGGAGAGTCCAATTGTGTCGGTTGCGATGCCTGACCTTCCCAACACTGGACGTGAAGAGCATGCGCCTTCCACCATTTGAACGCCCCCTGCAAGTGCTGGAAGGAGCACCCGCAGTCCAGTTCCTGATAGTCAGATTGAAGATGTCAGTGTTGAAGTACACCAGGATGAGGAGGATATGGGTGTTGCTGGCGCTGGGGAGGAAATTGACCAGGAGGATTCTGATGGTGAGGTGGTTTGTTTAAGTCAGGCACCCGGGGAGACACCTGTTGTCCGTGGGAGGAATATGGCCGTTGACATGCCTGGTGAAAATACCAAAAAAATCAGCTCTTCGGTGTGGAAGTATTTCACCAGAAATGCGGACAACATTTGTCAAGCCGTGTGTTCCCTTTGTCAAGCTGTAATAAGTAGGGGTAAGGACGTTAACCACCTCGGAACATCCTCCCTTATACGTCACCTGCAGCGCATTCATAATAAGTCAGTGACAAGTTCAAAAACTTTGGCCGACAACGGAAGCAGTCCACTGACCAGTAAATCCCTTCCTCTTGTAACCAAGCTCACGCAAACCACCCCACCAACTCCCTCAGTGTCAATTTCCTCCTTCCCCAGGAATGCCAATAGTCCTGCAGGCCATGTCACTGGCAATTCTGATGATTCCTCTCCTGCCTGGGATTCCTCCGATGCATCCTTGCGTGTAACGCCTACTGCTGCTGGCGCTGCTGTTGTTGCTGCTGGGAGTCGATGGTCATCCCAGAGGGGAAGTCGTAAGACCACTTTTACTACTTCCACCAAGCAATTGACTGTCCAACAGTCCTTTGCGAGGAAGATGAAATATCACAGCAGTCATCCTACTGCAAAGCGGATAACTGAGGCCTTGGCATCCTGGGTGGTGAGAAACGTGGTTCCGGTATCCATCATTACTGCAGAGCCAACTAGAGACTTGTTGGAGGTACTGTGTCCCCGGTACCAAATACCATCTAGGTTCCATTTCTCTAGGCAGGCAATACCGAAAATGTACACAGACCTCAGAAAAAGAGTCACCAGTGTCCTAAAAAATGCAGCTGTACCCAATGTCCACTTAACCACGGACATGTGGACAAGTGGAGCAGGGCAGGGTCAGGACTATATGACTGTGACAGCCCACTGGGTAGATGTATGGACTCCCGCCGCAAGAACAGCAGCGGCGGCACCAGTAGCAGCATCTCGCAAACGCCAACTCTTTCCTAGGCAGGCTACGCTTTGTATCACCGGTTTCCAGAATACGCACACAGCTGAAAACCTCTTACGGCAACTGAGGAAGATCATCGCGGAATGGCTTACCCCAATTGGACTCTCTTGTGGATTTGTGGCATCGGACAACGCCAGCAATATTGTGTGTGCATTAAATATGGGCAAATTCCAGCACGTCCCATGTTTTGCACATACCTTGAATTTGGTGGTGCAGAATTTTTTAAAAAACGACAGGGGCGTGCAAGAGATGCTGTCGGTGGCCAGAAGAATTGCGGGACACTTTCGGCGTACAGGCACCACGTACAGAAGACTGGAGCACCACCAAAAACTACTGAACCTGCCCTGCCATCATCTGAAGCAAGAAGTGGTAACGAGGTGGAATTCAACCCTCTATATGCTTCAGAGGTTGGAGGAGCAGCAAAAGGCCATTCAAGCCTATACAATTGAGCATGATATAGGAGGTGGAATGCACCTGTCTCAAGCGCAGTGGAGAATGATTTCAACGTTGTGCAAGGTTCTGATGCCCTTTGAACTTGCCACACGTGAAGTCAGTTCAGACACTGCCAGCCTGAGTCAGGTCATTCCCCTCATCAGGCTTTTGCAGAAGAAGCTGGAGACATTGAAGGAGGAGCTAACACGGAGCGATTCCGCTAGGCATGTGGGACTTGTGGATGGAGCCCTTAATTCGCTTAACAAGGATTCACGGGTGGTCAATCTGTTGAAATCAGAGCACTACATTTTGGCCACCATGCTCGATCCTAGATTTAAAGCCTACCTTGGATCTCTCTTTCCGGCAGACACAAGTCTGCTGGGGTTGAAAGACCTGCTGGTGAGAAAATTGTCAAGTCAAGCGGAACGCGACCTGTCAACATCTCCTCCTTCACATTCTCCCGCAACTGGGGGTGCGAGGAAAAGGCTCAGAATTCCGAGCCCACCCGCTGGCGGTGATGCAGGGCAGTCTGGAGCGACTGCTGATGCTGACATCTGGTCCGGACTGAAGGACCTGACAACGATTACGGACATGTCGTCTACTGTCACTGCATATGATTCTCTCAACATTGAAAGAATGGTGGAGGATTATATGAGTGACCGCATCCAAGTAGGCACGTCACACAGTCCGTACTTATACTGGCAGGAAAAAGAGGCAATTTGGAGGCCCTTGCACAAACTGGCTTTATTCTACCTAAGTTGCCCTCCCACAAGTGTGTACTCCGAAAGAGTGTTTAGTGCCGCCGCTCACCTTGTCAGCAATCGGCGTACGAGGTTACATCCAGAAAATGTGGAGAAGATGATGTTCATTAAAATGAATTATAATCAATTCCTCCGCGGAGACATTGACCAGCAGCAATTGCCTCCACAAAGTACACAGGGAGCTGAGATGGTGGATTCCAGTGGGGACGAATTGATAATCTGTGAGGAGGGGGATGTACACGGTGATATATCGGAGGATGATGATGAGGTGGACATCTTGCCTCTGTAGAGCCAGTTTGTGCAAGGAGAGATTAATTGCTTCTTTTTTGGGGGGGGTCCAAACCAACCCGTCATATCAGTCACAGTCGTGTGGCAGACCCTGTCACTGAAATGATGGGTTGGTTAAAGTGTGCATGTCCTGTTTTGTTTATACAACATAAGGGTGGGTGGGAGGGCCCAAGGACAATTCCATCTCGCACCTCTTTTTTCTTTTATTTTTCTTTGCGTCATGTGCTGTTTGGGGAGGTTTTTTTGGAAGGGCCATCCTGCGTGACACTGCAGTGCCACTCCTAGATGGGCCCGGTGTTTGTGTCGGCCACTAGGGTCGCTTATCTTACTCACACAGTCAGCTACCTCATTGCGCCTCTTTTTTTCTTTGCGTCATGTGCTGTTTGGGGAGGGTTTTTTGGAAGGGACATCCTGCGTGACACTGCAGTGCCACTCCTAGATGGGCCCGGTGTTTGTGTCGGCCACTAGGGTCGCTTATCTTACTCACACAGCTACCTCATTGCGCCTCTTTTTTTCTTTGCATCATGTGCTGTTTGGGGAGGGTTTTTTGGAAGGGACATCCTGCGTGACACTGCAGTGCCACTCCTAGATGGGCCCGGTGTTTGTGTCGGCCACTAGGGTCGCTTATCTTACACAGCGACCTCGGTGCAAATTTTAGGACTAAAAATAATATTGTGAGGTGTGAGGTATTCAGAATAGACTGAAAATGAGTGGAAATTATGGTTTTTGAGGTTAATAATACTTTGGGATCAAAATGACCCCCAAATTCTATGATTTAAGCTGTTTTTTAGGGTTTTTTGAAAAAAACACCCGAATCCAAAACACACCCGAATCCGACAAAAAAAATTCGGTGAGGTTTTGCCAAAACGCGGTCGAACCCAAAACACGGCCGCGGAACCGAACCCAAAACCAAAACACAAAACCCGAAAAATTTCCGGCGCTCATCTCTAGTTGGCTGTCTGTGTTTTGGCCCTAGTCTCCGGAGTGGTATTGGGATTCCGGCATTGGTTACATGACCAGGAGGCTGAACACATCCCATGTTGAGAGTATGCATACTTATCAATATTATTTTTACTTAAATAACGTGAAAAGTGGTATGAACATTTTAGTATCACCATAATGTACTAGGTGCAATTGGAGGAGAATTAGCCAAATTCTCCAAAAAAAGGAGATTTATGGTAAAAACTTACCTTTGTTAAATCTCTTTCTGCGAGGTACACTGGGTTCCACAGGGATAACATCGGGGCTGTAGAGTTGGATCTTGATCCGAGGCACCAACAGGCTAAAAGCTTTCACTGTTTCCAAGATGCACAGCACCACCTCCTCTATAACCCCGCCTCCGTGCACAGGAGCTCAGTTTCGTTAACCAGTCCAATGCAGTAGCAAGTAAAAGAGACGACAACCGTTAGTAGCCACATACACCACATTCTCACGACAGGAGAAGGTACCCACGGCTAATGCCATACAAACCCAAAGAAGCTAAGTGCATCAGGGTGGGCGCCCTGTGGAACCCAGTGTACCTCGCAGAAAGAGTTCACAAAGGTAAGTTCTTACCATAAATCTCCTTTTCTGCAACAGGGTACACTGGGGTGCCACAGGCATAACATCGGGGATGTCCTAAAGCAATTCCTCATGGGAGGGGACACACTGTAGCAGGCACAATAACCCGGTGTCCAAAGGAGGCATCCTGGGAGGCGGAAGTATCGAAGGCATAGAATCTTATGAACGTTTTCACTAAGGACCACGTCGTGCCGCCCAAGAAGGACCGCCTTGCACAATTATTCAAGGGTCGGACCACGGCGGGCTGCCCAAGAAGGTCCAACAGACCGAGTAGAATGGGCTTTGATGGTATCAGGAGCTGGGAGTCCAGCCTGTACATAAGCATGTGCGATCACCATTCTAATCCATCTGGCCAAGGTTTGCTTATGAGCAGGCCAGCCACGTTTGTGAAAACCAAAAAGAACAAAGAATCAGATTTTCTAAGCGAAGCTGTTCTCTTCACATAAATACGGAGAGCCCGTACCACATCCAAAGACCGCTCTTTGGAGGATAAACCAGGAGAGGTAAAGGCCGGAACCACAATCTCTTGGTTAAAGTGGAAATATGACACCACCTTAGGTAGATAACCAGGACAAGTTCTAAGAACCGCCCGGTCACGGTGAAAAATCAGAAAGGGTGACCTACAGGACAAGGCACCCAAGTCTGAAACCCGTCTAGCAGAGGCAATAGCCAGCAAGAACAAGACCTTAAGAGTAAGCCACTTAAGGTCCACAGACTCAAGAGGTTCAAACGGAGACTCTTGTAAGGCATCCAGAACAACCGACAAATACCAAGGAGCCACAGGTGGGACATAGGGAGGTTGAATCCGTAAAACACCCTGAGTGAATGTATGAATGTCAGGCAGAGTCGCAATTTTTCTCTAAAACCATATCGACAGGGCAGAAATATGAACCTTGAAGGAGGCCACATGAAGGCCTAAGTCCAGGCCCTGTTGCAGGAAAGCCAAAAGCTTGGCAGTACTGAACTTGTATGCGTCATAATGGTTAGTCGCACACCAGGCGAAGTAAGAATTCCAGACCCTATAATAAATCTGAGCAGACGCCGGTTTACGGGCCTTCAGCACAGTTTGAACGACCGCCTCAGAAAACCCTTTGGCCCTCATTACGAAAGCTTCAAGAGCCACACCGTCAAACCCAGCCGGGCCAAATCCTGGTAGACACAGGGGCCCTGAACAGGAGGTCTGGGCGTTGCGGAAGTAGAAGAGGGCGCTCTATCGAGAGACCCTGCAGGTCTGAGAACCAGTCCTGTCTGGGCCACGCTGGAGCGATTAGAAGTAGTATTCCTCCTTCTTGCTTGAACTTCCTTATCACCCTGAGCAGAAGTGACACCAGAGGGAACACGTACGGCAGCCGGAAGTTCCATGGAATTGCCAGTGCGTCCACGAACGCTGCTTGAGGATCCCTTGTCCTTGCTCCGAAGACCGGAACCTTGTGATTGTGTCGAGACGCCATCAGGTCTACATCTGGTAGGCCCCACTTGTCCACTAGGAGTTGAAAGACTTCCGGATGAAGACTCCACTCTCTGGCGTGTACGTCCTGGCGACTGAGAAAATCCGCTTCCCAGTTGAGGACTCCTGTAATGAACACTGCCGCTATGTCTGGCTGATGGCGTTGCGCCCAACGAAGGATTTTTGATACTTCCATCATTGCCATGCGGCTTTGAGTGCCGCCTTGATGTACGCCACCATGGTGGCGTTGTCCGACTGTACTTGAACAGGCCTGTTCTGCACTAGAGGCAGGGCAAGTGTCAACGCATTGAACACTGCCTGCAATTCCAGAATGTTTATCAGGAGGAGAGATTCCTCCCTGGTCCACCGATCCCGAAGAGAGTGTTGCTCCAACACCGTGCCCCAACCCCGCAGACTGGCATCCGTCGTCAGAAGGACCCAGTTGGAGATCCAGAAGGGACAACTCCTGCTCATTTGCTGGTCCTATAGCCACCAGCTCAGTGACAGGCAGACCTCCGGAGTCAATGAGATCATGTGAGTCCTGACCGGTGGTCCGGCCAACCCACTTGGAGAGTATCAACCGCTCTAGGGGGCGGGAATGAAATTGAGCGTGCTCTACCATGTCGAAAGCAGACACCATGAGGCCTAGTACTTGCATCACCGAGTGTACCGACACATGTGGGCGAGAGAGGAAGCAACTTTTCTTGTCCTGAAGTTACAGGACCTTATCTGGAGACAAAAACAATCGCTGGTTGCGGGTGTCCAATAGCGCTCCCAGGTGCACCATGCTCTGAGCAGGGACCAGGGAAGATTTCTTCCAGTTGATGAGCCACCCGTGGGCTTGCAGGAATTGGACCGTCAGTTCCAGATGACAGAGGAGAACCTCTGGAGAGTTCGCCAGGATCAACAAGTTGTCCAGATACGGCAGGATCCTGATACCCTGACAGCAGAGTAGAGCCGTCATGACCTTGGTGAAAATTCTTGGAGCCGTGGTCAGACCAAAAGGTAAGGCCTGGAATTGAAAATGTAGGTTGCCAATAGCAAACCGCAAGTATTGCTGATGTGACACTGCAATAGGTATATGCAGGTAAGAATCCTGTATGTCCAGGGATACCATATAGTCCTTGGGCTCCAAAGCCAGAACAATAGAACGAAGCGTTTCCATACGGAATTTGGAAACTTTCACAAATTTGTTCAAAGACTTGAGGTTGAGAATGGGCCGAGGGGACCCATTCGGTTTCGGGACTAGGAACAGCGTGGAATAGCACCCCCTGCCTCTCTGAGCCAGAGGCACCGGCACTATCATTCCTGTATCCAGGAGAGATGGTACCACCATATGGAGAGTTTTTGCTTTTACCTGATCCGAAGGGACGTTTGTTGAGCAAAACTGGAGAGGGGGACGTTTCTTGAAAGAGATGGCATATCAGTGAGTGACGACTTCCCTTACCCAGGCGTCCGAAGTGGTCTGTAACCACACCTGAGCAAACCGTAGAAGTTGGCCTCCCACCCTGGGATCCCCCAAGGGAGGCCCGCCCTGTCATTCAGCAGGCTTGTCTGTTTTGGAAGCAAGCTGACGGGCAGCACAGGCACGATTAGGTTTGGGCATAGAGGTTTTGAAAGTGCGAGCCTGTTTCGAGTACGCCTGACCCTTTGCTTTACCTGGAGGTCGAAAGGAACGAAAGGAAGTACTCTTAGCCTTCGAAGCCGATAGATAAGTACTAGGCAAACATGCACTCTTAGCTGATGCCAAGTCAGCAACAATCTTGTTGACATCTTCCCCAAAAAGAATGTTTCCCTTAAAAGGGATCACCTCCAAGGACTTTTTAGAGTCCAGATCTACGGATCAGGACCGCCACCAGAGAATCCAGCGAACCAGCATGGACGTAGTAGACGCCTTGGCCGCCAGGACACCTGCATCAGATGCCGCCTCCTGAATATAATGAGAGGCTGTAATAATATATGAAAGACATTGTCTAGCATTATCAGGAAAATCCGACGGTAGTTCCGCTTCAACTTCCTGAACCCAGGCTTCAATAGCTGTTGCCGCCCAAGAAGCCGCAATAGTGGGCCTATGCAAAGCTCCAGCACGAGTGTAAATGGACTTCAAGCAACCCTCCACACGCTTATCCGTCGGTTCCTTCAGCAAGGTAACGGTAGTGACAGGCAGAGCAGAGGAGACCACCAGACGCGCGACTTGTGAATCCACGGAGGTATTTCCCAATTTTTACTTAACTCCGCAGCGAGGGATAACGAGCTAGCATCTTTTTAGACAGGGAAAATTTATTTCCTGGATTTTCCCAGGATTCCTGACGAATGTCAACCAAGTGGTCAGAATGAGGTAAAACTAATTTAGTAACCTTCTGACGTTTAAACTTATCTGGTTTCTTAGAGGTAGCTGGAGGCTCTTCATCATCATCGATTTGAAGAATCAGCCTGATAACCTCTAAGAGGTAAGGAACATCCACTTGTGTCAGAGATTCCCCATCAGAAGCATCTGCATCAGTGTCTGAAGGGTCAGTGTAAGCGCCATCTTCATCGTATGAGGTAACCGAAACATGTGTGGATTGTGAGGAAGTAATGGCCCGTTTAGATGACCTCTTGGTCTTAGGCGGGCAAGAGTCAGGATTTTGCTTAGCCAGAGACTGATTTAATTGCTGTAACTGAGAGGACAGTGTATCTGCCCATGGCGGATTAACTGCAGGGACAATACGTGACTGTAATGGCACAGGAGGTCCCATAGGGGGCGCAAGGCTAGTTACTAGCGTAGTCAGTAAATTAGAGAAAGCAGCCCAATGCGGGTCTTGATTTGCCCCCGTTGCTGTAGACTGACCATGGGGTATAGAACCCCCAGTACCTGAACCCTCAGCTGCTATGTTTTCCTCCAAGCAATCCGTGGCGTCAGCACTGCATGGTGCAGGATCAGCCAAGGATCTACCACCGTTTAGCAGACATTATATGTAAGCGTAACGGTTAGTAAATATTAGGCTGCTATCTTGGGCATTGGGCTTTGTGTTTTGGGTATGGGTTTTGTTTGCATAGTGCCTACATGTGAAGTTTTTCATTAACCATATGCATACCAAGCAAGCATGTGCATTTTTTATTTTTGCATCATGCTATATGTGGCACACTTTATGCAGCCTTTGTTCTGTATCCTAAATGTATGATACATTTTATCACAGTGCTGGGACATTTTTCTTCATACTGTGTGGCTGTCTGGCCCTTACTTACATGCTCCCAGTCTCCTCTCCTGCTCAGCAGTATCAAGGTCTCTCTCTCTGGTGTCTGGTTCTGAATCCCAGGGACGTGCAGTCAGGGGAGGCAGGGGAGGCAGTGCCTCCCCTGTCCTTATTGATTAAAATAATACAAAAAAGATACTTATGACACACACATTCCGTGTCATAAGTATCTGCTTTACCCATTGTATTATTTTAATAATTTGTACCCTGTGAAAAAATAAGATTTTACTTACCGATAAATCTATTTCTCGTAGTCCGTAGTGGATGCTGGGACTCCGTCAGGACCATGGGGATTAGCGGCTCCGCAGGAGACAGGGCACAAAAATAAAAGCTTTAGGACTAGGTGGTGTGCACTGGCTCCTCCCCCTATGACCCTCCTCCAAGCCTCAGTTAGGATACCGTGCCCGGACGAGCGTACACAATAAGGAAGGATTTTGAATCCCGGGTAAGACTCATACCAGCCACACCAATCACACCGTACAACTTGTGATCTGAACCCAGTTAACAGTATGACAAACGTAGGAGCCTCTGAACAGACGGCTCACAACAATAACAACCCGATTTTTTTGTAACAATAACTATGTACAAGTATTGCAGACAATCCGCACTTGGGATGGGCGCCCAGCATCCACTACGGACTACGAGAAATAGATTTATCGGTAAGTAAAATCTTATTTTCTCTGACGTCCTAGTGGATGCTGGGACTCCGTCAGGACCATGGGGATTATACCAAAGCTCCCAAACGGGCGGGAGAGTGCGGATGACTCTGCAGCACCGAATGAGAGAACTCCAGGTCCTCTTTAGCCAGGGTATCAAATTTGTAGAATTTTACAAACGTGTTCTCCCCCGACCACGTAGCTGCTCGGCAGAGTTGTAATGCCGAGACCCCTCGGGCAGCCGCCCAAGATGAGCCCACCTTCCTTGTGGAATGGGCCTTGATAGATTTAGGCTGTGGCAGGCCTGCCACAGAATGTGCAAGTTGAATTGTGCTACAAATCCAACGAGCAATCGTCTGCTTAGAAGCAGGAGCACCCAGCTTGTTGGGTGCATACAGTATAAACAGCGAGTCAGATTTTCTGACTCCAGCCGTCCTTGAAATATATATTTTCAATGCCCTGACAACGTCCAGCAACTTGGAATCCTCCAAATCGCTAGTAGCCGCAGGCACCACAATAGGCTGGTTCAGGTGAAACGCTGAAACCACCTTAGGCAGAAACTAAGGACGCGTCCGCAGTTCTGCCCTGTCCGAATGGAAAATCAGATATGGGCTTTTATACGATAAAGCCGCCAATTCTGACACTCTCCTGGCTGAAGCCAGGGCCAGTAGCATGGTTACTTTCCATGTAAGATATTTCAAATCCACCGATTTGAGTGGCTCAAACCAATGGGATTTGAGAAAATCCAAAACTACATTAAGATCCCACGGAGCCACTGGGGGCACAACCGGGGGCTGTATATGTAGTACTCCTTTTACAAAAGTCTGGACTTCAGGAACTGAAGCCAATTCTTTCTGGAAGAAAATCGACAGGGCCGAAATTTGAACCTTAATGGGCCCTAATTTGAGGCCCATAGACAATCCTGTTTGCAGGAAATGTAGGAATCGACCCAGTTGAAATTCCTCCGTCGGGGCCTTCCTGGCCTCACACCACGCAACATATTTTCTCCAAATGCGGTGATAATGTCGTGCAGTCACCTCCTTCCTGGCTTTTACCAGGGTAGGGATGACCTCTTCCGGATTGCCTTTTTCCCTTAGAATTCGGCGTTCAACCGCCATGCCGTCAAACGCAGCCGCGGTAAGTCTTGGAATAGACACGGTCCCTGCTGAAGCAGGTCCCGTCTTAGAGGTAGAGGCCACGGATCTTCCGTGAGCATCTCCTGAAGTTCCGGGTACCAAGTTCTTCTTGGCCAATCCGGAGCCACGAGTATCGTTCTTACTCCCCTTTGCCGTATAATTCTCAGTACTTTTGGTATGAGAGGCAGAGGAGGAAACACATACACTGACTGGAACACCCACGGTGTTACCAGAGCGTCCACAGCTATTGCCTGAGGGTCTCTTGACCTGGCGCAATACCTGTCCAGTTTTTTGTTGAGGCGGGACGCCATCATATCCACCTTTGGTTTTTCCCAATGGTTCACAATCATGTGGAAGACTTCTGGATGAAGTCCCCACTCTCCCGGGTGTAGATCGTGTCTGCTGAGGAAGTCCGCTTCCCAGTTGTCCACTCCCGGAATGAACACTGCTGACAGTGCTATCACATGATCTTCCGCCCAGCGAAGAATCCTTGCAGCTTCTGCCATTGCCCTCCTGCTTCTTGTGCCGCCCTGTCTGTTTACGTGGGCGACTGCCGTGATGTTGTCCGACTGGATCAACACCGGCTGACCCTGAAGCAGGGGTTTTGCAAGGCTTAGAGCATTGTAAATCGCTCTTAGCTCCAGTATATTTATGTGAAGAGACATCTCCAGGCTTGACCACACTCCCTGGAAGTTTCTTCCCTGTGTGACCGCTCCCCAGCCTCTCAGACTGGCATCCGTGGTCACCAGGACCCAGTCCTGTATGCCGAATCTGCGGCCCTCTAACAGATGAGCACTCTGCAACCACCACAGAAGAGACACCCTTGTCCGTGGAGACAAAGTTATCCGCTGATGCATCTGCAGATGCGATCCGGACCATTTGTCCAGCAGATCCCACTGAAAAGTTCGTGCGTGGAATCTGCCGAATGGAATCGCTTCGTAAGAAGCCACCATTTTTCCCAGGACTCTTGTGCATTGATGCACAGACACTTTTCCTGGTTTTAGGAGGTTCCTGACAAGTTCGGATAACTCCCTGGCTTTCTCCTCCGGAAGAAACACCTTTTTCTGAACCGTGTCCAGAATCATTCCCAGGAACAGCAGACGTGTCGTCGGGGTCAATTGAGATTTTGGAAAATTCAGAATCCACCCGTGCTGTTGCAGCACTACTTGGGTTAGTGCTACTACGTCCCCCAGCTGTTCTCTGGACCTTGCCCTTATCAGGAGATCGTCCAAGTAAGGGATAATTAATACGCCTTTTCTTCGCAGAAGAAACATCATTCCGGCCATTACCTTGGTAAAGACCCGAGGTGCCGTGGACAATCCAAACGGCAGCGTCTGAAACTGATAATGACAGTTTTGCACCACGAACCTGAGGTACCCTTGATGTGAAGGGCAAATTGGGACATGCAGGTAAGCATCCTTGATGTCCAGGGACACCATAAAGTCCCCTTCTTCCAGATTCGCTATCACTGCTCTGAGTGACTCCATCTTGAACTTGAATTTTTGTATGTACAGGTTCAAAGATTTCAGATTTAGAATAGGTCTTACCGAGCCGTCCGGCTTCGGTACCACAAATAGTGTGGAATAATACCCCTTTCCCTGTTGTAGGAGGGGTACCTTGACTATCACCTGCTGAGAATACAGCTTGTGAATGGCTTCCAATACCGTCGCCCTGTCTGAGGGAGACGTTGGCAGAGCAGACTTTAGGAACCGGCGAGGGGGAGACTTCTCGAATTCCAACCTGTAACCCTGAGATACTACCTGCAGGATCCAGGGGTCCACCTGTGAGTGAGCCCACTGTGCGCTGAAATTCTTGAGTCGACCCCCCACCGCCCCTGAGTCCGCTTGTAAAGCCCCAACGTCATGCTGAGGGCTTTGCAGAAGCCGGGGAGGGCTTCTGCTCCTGGGAGGGAGCTGCTTGGTGCACTCTCTTACCCTTTCCTTTGCCTCGGGGCAGATATGACTGTCCTTTTGCCCGCTTGTTCTTATAGGAACGAAAGGACTGCGGCTGAAAAGACGGTGTCTTTTTCTGTTGGGAGGGGACCTGAGGTAAAAAGGTGGATTTCCCGGCTGTTGCCGTGGCCACCAAATCCGATAGACCGACCCCAAATAATTCCTCCCCTTTATACGGCAATACTTCCATATGCCGTTTGGAATCCGCATCACCTGACCACTGTCGCGTCCATAAACTTCTTCTGGCAGATATGGACATCGCACTTACTCTCGATGCCAGAGTGCAAATATCCCTCTGAGCATCTCGCATATAAAGAAAAGCATCCTTTAATTGCTCTATAGTCAATAAAATACTGTCCCTATCCAGGGTATCAATATTTTCAGTCAGGGAATCCGACCAAACCACCCCAGCACTGCACATCCATGCAGAGGCGATGGCTGGTCGCAGTATAACACCAGTATGAGTGTATATACTTTTCAGGGTAGTTTCCAGCCTCCTATCAGCTGGATCCTTGAGGGCGGCCGTTTCAGGAGACGGTAACGCCACTTGTTTTGATACGCGTGTGAGTGCCTTATCCACCCTAGGGGGTGTTTCCCAGCGCGCCCTAACCTCTGGCGGGAAAGGATATAATGCCAATAACTTCTTTGAAATTAGCAGTTTTCTATCGGGGTTAACCCACGCTTCATCACACACTTCATTCAATTCCTCTGATTCAGGAAAAACTACAGGTAGTTTTTTCAGACCCCACATAATACCCCTTTTTGTGGTACTTGCAGTATCAGAGATATGCAAAGCCTCCTTCATTGCCGTGATCATATAACGTGTGGCCCTACTGGAAAATACGTTTGTTTCTTCACCGTCGACACTTGATTCGGTGTCCGTGTCTGGGTCTGTGTCGACCGACTGAGGTAAAGGGCGTTTTACAGCCCCTGACGGTGTCTGAGACGCCTGGACAGGTACTAACTGGTTTGCCGGCCGTCTCATGTCGTCAACTGATTTTTGTAACATGCTGACATTATCACGTAATTCCATAAACAAAGCCATCCATTCCGGTGTCGACTCCCTAGGGGGTGACATCACCATTACCGGCAATTGCTCCGCCTCCACACCAACATCGTCCTCATACATGTCGACACACACGTACCGACACACAGCAGACACACAGGGAATGCTCTTATCGAAGACAGGACCCCACTAGCCCTTTGGGGAGACAGAGGGAGAGTTTGCCAGCACACACCCAAGCGCTATAAATATATAGGAACAACCCTACAGAAGTGTTGTTTCCTTTATAGCAGCTTAATATATCAATATCGCCAAAAAAGTGCCCCCCCTCTCTGTTTTTTTACCCTGTTTCTGTAGTGCAGTGCAGGGGAGAGTCCTGGGAGCCTTCCTCGCAGCGGAGCTGTGCAGGAAAATGGCGCTGTGTGCTGAGGAGATAGGCCCCGCCCCCTATTTCGGCGGGCTCTTCTCCCGGTGTTTGTGAGACCTGGCAGGGGTTAAATACATCCATATAGCCCCAGGGGCTATATGTGATGTATTTTTAGCCAGAACAAGGTATTATCATTGCTGCCCAGGGCGCCCCCCCCCAGCGCCCTGCACCCTCAGTGACCGCTGGTGTGAAGTGTGCTGACAACAATGGCGCACAGCTGCAGTGCTGTGCGCTACCTCATGAAGACTGAAAAGTCTTCTGCCGCCGGTTTCTGGACCTCTTCACTTTTCGGCATCTGCAAGGGGGTCGGCGGCGCGGCTCCGGGACCGGACTCCATGGCTGGGCCTGTGTTCGATCCCTCTGGAGCTAATGGTGTCCAGTAGCCTAAGAAGCCAATCCATCCTGCACGCAGGTGAGTTCACTTCTTCTCCCCTAAGTCCCTCGTTGCAGTGAGCCTGTTGCCAGCAGGACTCACTGAAAATAAAAAACCTAATAACTTTTTCTAAGCAGCTCTTTAGGAGAGCCACCTAGATTGCACCCTGCTCGGACGGGCACAAAAACCTAACTGAGGCTTGGAGGAGGGTCATAGGGGGAGGAGCCAGTGCACACCACCTAGTCCTAAAGCTTTTATTTTTGTGCCCTGTCTCATGCGGAGCCGCTAATCCCCATGGTCCTGACGGAGTCCCAGCATCCACTAGGACGTCAGAGAAACTGTTTTAAAACTGTTTCAGAGGCACCGCTCTCGGTGCCTCCCGTTGTCAATGGGAAAGTGCAGGAAGAGGGGGGCGGGGCCAAGCACCGGGCAGTAAAAGCCCGTTCAAAAAAGCACTATAAGCGGCACTGGTATAAGTGCCTCTTTGGCAGGGACGTGCTTTCAGCCCATATGAAAGCACGCCCCTGTCTCTGTGATTGGGTAGTAGCGGTTTGGGGGAGGGAGGGGGGTGGGGGTGGCAAGGACACAGAGCCCCCAGTCCCGTACTTTGCGGCCACTTCCTCCTCACTCCCCCCGTGACACCGCCGCCACTGCCCGACTCTGAAACCCTACAGTGGAGCCAAGGAGCGTGCGTGCAGGTAATAAGCTAACTCTTATTATAGCTGCACTCACTGCCACTCCTCCCTCTGCAACACTCCCCGAGTTTCTCTCGATCCTCTGCCCCCCCCCGCAATAGCAACCGGCATGTTGCGCCCCCGCCCACCCCCCCACCCCCTACACACACACACAATAGCACCCAAGCACCCGGCATGTTGCGCCCCCGCACCCCCCCCCCCCCCCCCACACACACACACACACACTAGCACCCGACATGTTGCGCCCCCGCCCCCCATCCCGCAAAATAGCACCCGGCATGTTGCGCCCCCGCTCCACGACAGCACCCGTGTATACTTATCCTACCACGATCTCTCCCACCCATCCTGTATATTACACCCTCTGGGCCACTGTCAGGGAGCAGGGCTAGATTATAAAAAGGGCAACAGGGACAGTCGTCCTGGGGCCCTAACACAATAAATCCCGAATCAGTTACCAGCGCTGCAAATAACATCAGAGCACAACATTTATTTGTTTCCCCATTCTACCCCCTCTTTGGATGCCGAGAAGCTCCTCACACTGTCCAGGTTATTCTCTCGGAAAGTCCCGTGAGAGACTGTCCCAGGGCCGCCCACAGCTACTATGAAGAAGAAGCATGAAGGAGATTCAGTGCCCTCACCCAGCAGCTCCCTGGCTGGCGGTGTGCGGGGCGTGCACCTGTGGCACCCACCACCCCAATGTACCTCTATTATGCAGGTGGGGGGGTAATGTGGTTTCACATCAATGTTATTAGTGGGGTCTCCCACAACTTGGTTGCCTCGGACCCCTACAAGCCTTAAGCCCCATACACATTAGACGATGTCGCTCTGTGACATCGTCAGTAGCGGGCACCAGCTCGGCAGTGGTAAGGGTCATCGGCGGGACTCAGTGGATATTCTGGCTGCAGTGCCTCACCAGCCACTGACCTCACCACACGCCACTGCTGAATCCCCCTCTCCGGCCACTCTCCTGAGGAATGCAGCTGCCGGAGCTTGACTCCGCCCCCTGACAGACCTGAATGCTCAGCTCCCAGCATAGTAGGGGCTGACTCCTCTCCTGTAATTTATCACTGTCGGGGCGTCAATGGTAGAGTTTAACAGCGCAGGGGCAGCATCAAATGGGCCGGACCCAAATGCTCTGCAGATGGCAAATGGCAGCCGGCCGTAGTTTGCTCACCTCTGCCTTATAGAGCATCCATCTAACCATGGGGTCCTATGGAAAAGCAGTGCCTACCTTTTGCTACTGGGAGTGGATGTGTTCTCTCCAGTGACTGACCCCGCACAGTGGGACAGCCACAATCACTCACCAGGAAGCACTGCATGCTTTAGGATGCGGGAGGGTAGGCAAGTCTGGCGTAACCTTAGGGTGTAATAGTACAATATAAGCAGACAAATTACCTGACTACAGGCAGAGCACAAACAGTGGATTTAAGAGGTATGTGGTGAAAAATACCAAGGTAGTATATCCTGTGAAACACTATATTATATGAGAACCCTGATGCACTTAGCCCCCCTCAGGGTACAGAATATAGGAATAGCAATACTGGTGAGATACACGAAATAGAGATCACACAGCAGCTATTGGCACACACAGTCACATGTACAATGCAGATATTATTACTAACAACATTAAAACTGCACTGGACTAGCAATACTAAGTACAAACTGTACTACCAATTAAAGCTATATAGGTATATAGATATAACAATGCACAGTAAAGACTGGATGTATATCACAGGGTACTTGTACTAAATATCCCTGTAGTAATGCACTTGTTCTTAACGAACACTGTCTAAATGACATGTGGAATACTTAAGTGTCCTGTAAATGCACAGCGCTGATGATGCAGGCGGCTTTACAGAGGAGACATTGCCCAGCAGTCCCAAAGTCAGCGCAGCATGTGTGTAATGGCGCCAAAAACGCTGACAGGGAGTGAGGGAGAGAGATTCAGCTCCAGAGCGGGAAAATGGCGGCTGGGGAAGGGGCTACAGGTCAGAGCCTTATCTCCTTGTTGGACTTCACCACCGGGTACTGCGGGGCCTATGAAAGTGGATTATTAGGTAATCCGACCTGTGCCCCTTGCCCTGGTCTTGTGGGGTCCCTGTACAGTCACAGTGTCCACGCCAGCGCTCGCACCCCATCTCCTAGAGACCGCGGCGGATCGTGGTTTTCAGTGGGTCCTGCCTGTGTGACCTCTTACCTCCTCCCTGTAATGCGGCCACGCGATCCTGGAGAGCAGCGGCAAGTGTGTGTGCCCTGATGAGAAACCGGAGCCCTTCGCTGTAAGTACCCAGCAACCAGGGCGTGGGAGTATACAGCGCCGCCGTGGGAGGTGAGGGAGCCGCAGCACGATATGTCAGAATGACATATAGCACTTGTAAGTGCCTGTGCTGCGGCCCTTGAAGTCTTCTGTCTTCTAAATAAGATCTTTTCAGGGCTGCCTAGCGCAGCCCTCCCTGCACCAACTTACAAACTGAGCTCCAGTGTCTGGAGGCAGGGTTATAGAGGAGGCAGTGCTGTGCATCTTGGGAACAGTCAAGGCTTTTGGCCTGTTGGTGCCTCGGATCAAGATCCAACTCTACACCCCGATGTTATCCCTGTGGAACCCCAGTGTACCCCGCTGCAGACAAGGGGTTATTCAGCAGCAGTTGCAAATTTTTGAAAACGCGCTGCACGTGCACAGACTATCACAGTATGATCGCAACCTGGCATGATACGATCGCATAGTGATTGACGGCGGGAGTTCGGGGGCGGCAGAGAATTGATGGGATGGGTTGTTGGAAATGCAGTTGTGTCATGGTCGTTTTCGGGGCGGTCAGGTGACGTCACCTGCGATCCCTGCGACGGGAAACATGGCGCCAGTGAGCCTGCATATGCAGCCTGACCGCGTATGCAGCGTGGCAACTGGTATTCCCGATGTTTCTCAATTTCTGCAATGTGTTCGCATTTGAAATGCAATCGCATCATGGCGCTAAACATGCTGGGCGGCCTTGCTGTGTGCTGATCGGCTCTCAGAATTCAATTTTAAAAGTACTACTGAAGCCGAATAACCCCCCAAGCCCTGAATTTGGCATTCCAGATCACATTTCCTATACTTCTAACGGGAAATGTGATCTGCATAAATTTACTTTAAAAAAAAGTGTAAACAAACACCGGAGGGAGCACTGTAGTAATAATAATACTATCTCGACATAGCATTATATGGGCTTCCCTCTGTCTACAAAAGTGCCCTTTTAGTTCAAAGTAGGTATATGTAGGTATATGTATATATGTGTATGTGTGTGTGTATATATATATATATATATATATATATATATATGTGTGTGTGTGTATATATATATATATATATATATAAGAATTTACTTACCGATAATTCTATTTCTCGTAGTCCGTAGTGGATGCTGGGGACTCCGTAAGGACCATGGGGAATAGCGGCTCCGCAGGAGACTGGGCACAAAAGTAAAAGCTTTAGGACTACCTGGTGTGCACTGGCTCCTCCCCCTATGACCCTCCTCCAAGCCTCAGTTAGGATACTGTGCCCGGACGAGCGTACACAATAAGGAAGGATATTGAATCCCGGGTAAGACTCATACCAGCCACACCAATCACACCGTACAACCTGTGATCTGAACCCAGTTAACAGCATGATAACAGAGGAGCCTCTGAAAAGATGGCTCACAACAATAATAACCCGATTTTTGTAACAATAACTATGTACAAGTATTGCAGACAATCCGCACTTGGGATGGGCGCCCAGCATCCACTACGGACTACGAGAAATAGAATTATCGGTAAGTAAATTCTTATTTTCTCTAACGTCCTAAGTGGATGCTGGGGACTCCGTAAGGACCATGGGGATTATACCAAAGCTCCCAAACGGGCGGGAGAGTGCGGATGACTCTGCAGCACCGAATGAGAGAACTCAAGGTCCTCCTCAGCCAGGGTATCAAATTTGTAGAATTTAGCAAACGTGTTTGCCCCTGACCAAGTAGCAGCTCGGCAAAGTTGTAAAGCCGAGACTCCTCGGGCAGCCGCCCAAGATGAGCCCACTTTCCTTGTGGAATGGGCTTTTACAGATTTTGGCTGTGGCAGGCCTGCCACAGAATGTGCAAGCTGAATTGTACTACAAATCCAACGAGCAATAGTCTGCTTAGAAGCAGGAGCACCCAGCTTGTTGGGTGCATACAGGATAAATAGAGAGTCAGATTTTCTGACTCCAGCCGTCCTGGAAACATATATTTTCAGGGCCCTGACTACGTCCAGCAACTTGGAGTCCTCCAAGTCCCTAGTAGCCGCAGGCACCACTATAGGCTGGTTCAAGTGAAATGCTGAAACCACCTTAGGGAGAAATCGAGGACGAGTCCTCAATTCTGCCCTGTCCGTATGAAAAATTAGGTAAGGGCTTTTATAGGATAAAGCCGCCAATTCTGAGACACGCCTGGCTGAAGCCAGGGCTAACAGCATTACCACCTTCCATGTGAGATATTTTAAGTCCACAGTGGAAAGTGGTTCAAACCAATGTGATTTTAGGAATCCCAAAACTACATTTAGATCCCAAGGTGCCACTGGAGGCACAAAAGGAGGTTGTATATGCAGTACCCCCTTGACAAACGTCTGAACTTCAGGCACTGAAGCCAGTTCTTTCTGGGAGAAAATCGACAGGGCCGAAATCTGAACCTTAATGGATCCCAATTTGAGGCCCATAGACAGTCCTGTTTGCAGGAAATGTAGGAATCGACCCAGTTGAAATTCCTCTGTAGGGGCCTTCCTGGCCTCGCACCACGCAACATATTTACGCCAAATACGGTGATAATGTTGTACGGTTACATCCTTCCTTGCTTTGATCAGGGTAGGGATGACTTCATCCGGAATGCCTTTTTCCTTCAGGATCCGGCGTTCAACCGCCATGCCGTCAAACGCAGCCGCGGTAAGTCTTGGGAGAGACAGGGTCCCTGCTGGAGCAGGTCCTTTCTTAGAGGTAGAGGCCACGGGTCCTCTGTGAGCATCTCTTGAAGTTCCGGGTACCAAGTCCTTCTTGGCCAATCCGGAGCCACGAGTATAGTCCTTACTCCTCTCCTTCTTATGATCCTCAGTACCTTGGGTATGAGAGGCAGAGGAGGGAACACATACACTGACTGGTACACCCATGGTGTTACCAGAGCGTCCACAGCTATTGCCTGAGGGTCCCTTGACCTGGCGCAATATCTGTCTAGTTTTTTGTTGAGGCGGGACGCCATCATGTCCACCTTTGGTTTTTCCCAACGGTTCACAATCATGTGGAAGACTTCTGGGTGAAGTCCCCACTCCCCCGGGTGGAGGTCGTGTCTGCTGAGGAAGTCTGCTTCCCAGTTGTCCACACCCGGAATGAACACTGCTGACAGTGCTATCACATGATTTTCTGCCCAGCGAAGAATCCTTGCAACTTCTGTCATTGCCCTCCTGCTTCTTGTGCCGCCCTGTCTGTTTACGTGGGCGACTGCCGTGATGTTGTCCGACTGGATCAGCACCGGCTGACCTTGAAGCAGAGGTTTTGCTAGGCTCAGAGCATTGTAGATGGCTCTTAGCTCCAGGATATTTATGTGAAGTGATGTCTCCAGGCTTGACCACAAGCCCTGGAAATTTTTTCCCTGTGTGACTGCTCCCCAGCCTCTCAGGCTGGCATCCGTGGTCACCAGGACCCAGTCCTGAATGCCGAATCTGCGGCCCTCTAGAAGATGAGCACTCTGCAACCACCACAGGAGAGACACCCTTGTCCTTGGAGACAGGGTTATCCGCTGATGCATCTGAAGATGCGATCCGGACCATTTGTCCAGCAGATCCCACTGAAAAGTTCTTGCGTGGAATCTGCCGAATGGAATCGCTTCGTAAGAAGCCACCATTTTTCCCAGGACCCTTGTGCATTGATGCACTGACACTTGGCCTGGTTTTAGGAGGTTCCTGACTAGCTCGGATAACTCCCTGGCTTTCTCCTCCGGGAGAAACACCTTTTTCTGGACTGTGTCCAGAATCATCCCTAGGAACAGCAGACGTGTCGTCGGAATCAGCTGCGATTTTGGAATATTTAGAATCCACCCGTGCTGTCGTAGCACTACTTGAGATAGTGCTACTCCGACCTCTAACTGTTCCCTGGACCTTGCCCTTATCAGGAGATCCAAACGGCAGCGTCTGAAACTGATAGTGACAGTTCTGTACCACAAACCTGAGATACCCTTGGTGAGAAGGGCAAATTGGGACATGGAGGTAAGCATCCTTGATGTCCAGAGACACCATATAGTCCCCTTCTTCCAGGTTCGCTATCACTGCTCTGAGTGACTCCATCTTGAATTTGAACCTTTGTATGTAAGTGTTCAAGGATTTCAGATTTAAAATAGGTCTCACCGAGCCGTCCGGCTTCGGTACCACAAACAGCGTGGAATAATACCCCTTTCCCTGTTGTAGGAGGGGTACCTTGATTATCACCTGCTGGGAATACAGCTTGTGAATGGCTTCCAATACCGCCTCCCTGTCGGAGGGAGACGTTGGTAAAGCAGACTTCAGGAACCGGCGAGGGGGAGACGTCTCGAATTCCAATTTGTACCCCTGAGATACTACCTGCAGGATCCAGGGGTCCACTTGCGAGTGAGCCCACTGCGCGCTGAAATTTTTGAGACGACCCCCCACCGTACCTGAGTCCGCTTGTAAGGCCCCAGCGTCATGCTGAGGACTTGGCAGAAGCGGGGGAGGGCTTCTGTTCCTGGGAAGAGGCTGCCTGCTGCAGTCTTTTTCCCCTTCCTCTGCCCCGGGGCAGATATGAGTGGCCTTTTGCCCGCTTGCCCTTATGGGGACGAAAGGATTGAGCCTGAAAAGACGGTGTCTTTTTCTGCTGAGAGGTGACCTGGGGTAAAAAGGTGGATTTCCCAGCCGTTGCCGTGGCCACTAGGTCCGATAGACCGACCCCAAATAACTCCTCCCCTTTATACGGCAATACTTCCATATGCCGTTTGGAATCCGCATCACCTGACCACTGTCGCGTCCGTAACCCTCTTCTGGCAGAAATGGACAGCGCACTTACTCTTGATGCCAGAGTGCAAATATCCCTCTGTGCATCTCGCATATATAGAAATGCATCCTTTAAATGCTCTATAGTCAATAATATATTGTCCCTGTCCAGGGTATCAATATTTTCAGTCAGGGAATCCGACCAAGCCACCCCAGCACTGCACATCCAGGCTGAGGCGATTGCTGGTCTCAGTATAACACCAGTATGTGTGTATATACTTTTTAGGATATTTTCCAGCTTCCTATCAGCTGGCTCCTTGAGGGCGGCCGTATCCGGAGACGGTAGTGCCACCTGTTTAGACAAGCGTGTGAGCGCCTTATCTACCCTAGGGGGTGTTTCCCAACGCGCCCTAACCTCTGGCGGGAAAGGGTATAATGCCAATAATTTTTTAGAAATTAGCAGTTTTTTATCGGGGGAAACCCACGCTTCATCACACACCTCATTTAATTCATCTGATTCAGGAAAAACTACGGGTAGTTTTTTCACACCCCACATAATACCCTTTTTTTTTGTGGTACTTGTAGTATCAGAAATGTTCAAAACCTCCTTCATTGCCGTGATCATATAACGTGTGGCCCTACTAGAAAATACGTTTGTTTCCTCACCGTCGACACTGGAGTCAGTGTCCGTGTCTGGGTCTGTGTCGACCATCTGAGGTAACGGGCGCTTTAGAGCCCCTGACGGTGTTTGAGACGCCTGGACAGGTATTAACTGTTTTTCCGGCTGTCTCATGTCGTCAACAGTCTTTTGTAAAGTGCTGACGCTATCACGTAATTCCTTCCATACGACCATCCAGTCAGGTGTCGACTCCCTAGGGGGTGACATCACTATTACAGGCAATTGCTCCGCCTCCATACCATTTTCCTCCTCATACATGTCGACACAACGTACCGACACACAGCACACACACAGGGAATGCTCTGATAGAGGACAGGACCCCACTAGCCCTTTGGGGAGACAGAGGGAGAGTTTGCCAGCACACACCAGAGCGCTATATATATACAGGGATAACCTTATATAAGTGTTTTTCCCTTATATAGCTGCTGTATTATTAATCTGCCAAATTTAGTGCCCCCCCCTCTCTTGTTTTACCCTGTTTCTGTAGTGCAGGACTGCAGGGGAGAGCCAGGGAGCTTCCCTCCAACGGAGCTGTGAGGGAAAATGGCGCTTGTGTGCTGAGGAGATAGGCTCCGCCCCCTTTTCGGCGGCCTTTCTCCCGCTTTTTTAAGGAAAAACTGGCAGGGGTTAAATACATCCATATAGCCCAGGAGCTATATGTGATGTATTTTTAGCCATCTAAGGTATTTTTATTGCGTCTCAGGGCGCCCCCCCCCAGCGCCCTGCACCCTCAGTGACCGGAGTGTGAAGTGTGCTGAGAGCAATGGCGCACAGCTGCGGTGCTGTGCGCTACCTTATTGAAGACAGGACGTCTTCTGCCGCCGATTTCCCGGACCTCTTCAGTCTTCTGGCTCTGTAAGGGGGCCGGCGGCGCGGCTCTGGGACC